>NW_026293204.1:0-193145 GCF_026419915.1 Harpia harpyja | reverse complement strand
GATGCAACATCTCATGGCGCTCGGCCGCGGCAGAGCCTCTTGCCAGAAAAGGGAAACGTCCGGCTCCTTCTCCCACAAGGAAGGGCCCAGCCCTGAAAGCTGTTGCTGATATTCACGGTGCCTTGGCGCCCTATCTACAGGCACAACAGCACTGGGGATCTGTGCTTTCCCACAGACGCAACACCTCATGGCGCTCGGCCGCGGCAGAGCCTCTTGCCGAAAAGGCAAACGTCCGGCTCCTTCTCCCACAAGGAAGGGCCCAGCCCTGAAAGCTCTTGCTGCTCTTCACCTACCCTTGGTGCCCTACCTGCAGGCAAAACAGCAGTGGAGAACTGTGCTTTCCCAGAGACGCAACTTCTCAAGGCGCTCGGCCGCAGCAGAGCCTCTTGCCGAAAAGGCAAACTTCCGACTCCTTCTCCCACAAGGAAGGGCCCAGTCCTGAAAGCTGTTGCTGCTCTTCACGGTGCCTTGGCGCCCTATCTACAGGCAAAACAGCACTGGGGAACTGTGCTTTCCCAGAGACGCAACATCTCATGGCACTCGGACGCAGCAGAGCCTCTTGCTGAAAAGGCAAACTTCCGACTCGTTCTCCCACAAGGAAGGGCCCAGTCCTGAAAGCTCTTGCTGATATTCACGGTGCCTTGGCGCCCTATCTACAGGCACAACAGCACTGGGGGTCTGTGCTTTCCCAGAGACGCAACATCTCACGGTGCTCGGCCGCGGCAGAGCCTCTTGCCGAAAAGGCAAACGTCCGGCTCCTTCTCCCACAAGGAAGGGCCCAGCCCTGAAAGCTCTTGCTGCTCTTCACATACCCTTGGTACCCTACCTACAGGCACAACAGCACTGGGGATCTGTGCTTTCCCAGAGACGCAACATCTCACGGTGCTCGGCCGTGGTTAAACCTCTTGCCGAAAAGGCAAACGTTCGGATCCTTCTGCCACAAGGAAGGGCCCATCCCTGAAAGCCTTTGCTCCTCTTCACGTACCCTTGTCGCCGTAATTACAGGCACAACAGCAGTGGGGATCTGTGCTTTCCCAGTGACGCAACATCTCTTTGCGCTCGGCCACGGCAGAGTCTATTGCCGAAAAGGCAAACGTCCAGCTCCTTCTCCCACAAGGAAGGGCCCAGCTCTGAAAGCTCTTGCTGCTCTTCACGGTGCCTTGGCGCCCTATCTACAGGCACAACAGCAGTGGGGATCTGTGCTTTCCCACAGACGCAACATCTCATGGCGCTCGGCCGTGGCAGAGCCTCTTGCCGAAAAGGCAAACGTCCGGCTCCTTCTCCCACAAGGAAGGGCTCAGCTCTGAAAGCTCTTGCTGCTCTTCACCTACACTTGGCGCCCTATCTACAGGCACAACAGCACTGGGGATCTCTGCTTTCCCAGAGATGCAACATCTCAAAGTGCTCGGCTGCGGCAGAGCCTCTTGCCGAAAAGGCAAACGTCCGGCTCCTTCTCCCACAAGGAAGGGCCCAGCCCTGAAAGCTGTTGCTGCTCTTCACGGTGCCTTGGCGCCCTATCTACAGGCACAACAGCACTGGGGATCTCTGCTTTCCCAGAGACGCAATATGTCATGGCGCTCGGCCGCGGCAGAGCCTCTTGCCGAAAAGGCAAACGTCCGGCTCCTTCTGCCACAAGGAAGGGCCCTGCCCTGAAAGCTGTTGCTGCTCTTCACCTACCCTTGGCGCCCTATCTACAGGCATAACAGCACTTTTGATCTCTGCTTTCCCAGAGACGCAAGATGTCATGGCGCTCAGCCGCGGCAGAGACTCTTGCCGAAAAGGCAAACGTCCGGCTCCTTCTCCCACAAGGAAGGGCCCAGCCCTGAAAGCTGTTGCTGCTCTTCACAGTGCCTTGGTGCCCTATCTACAGGAACAATAGCAGTGGGGATCTGTGCTTTCCCAGAGATGCAACATCTCATGGCGCTCGGCCGCGGCAGAGCCTCTTGCCGAAAAGGCAAACGTCCGGCTCCTTCTCCCACAAGGAAGGGCCCAGGCCTGAAAGCTGTTGCTGCTCTTCACGGTGCCTTGGCGCCCTATCTACCAGGCACAACAGCAGTGGCGATCTGTGCTTTCCCACAGACGCAACACCTCATGGCGCTCGGCCGCGGCAGAGCCTCTTGCCGAAAAGGCAAACGTCCGGCTCCTTCTCCCACAAGGAAGGGCCCAGCCCTGAAAGCTCTTGCTGCTCTTCACCTACCCTTGGTAGCCTACCTGCAGGCACAACAGCACTGGGGATCTGTGCTTTCCCAGAGACGCAACATCTCACGGTGCTCATTCGTGGTTAAACCTCTTGCCGAAAAGGCAAACTTCCGGATCCTTCTGCCACAAGGGAGGGCCCAGCCCTGAAAGCCTTTGCTCCTCTTCACGTACCCTTGGCGCCGTAATTACAGGCACAACAGCACTGGGGATCTGTGCTTTCCCAGTGACGCAACATCTCTTTGCGCTCGGCCACGGCAGAGTCTCTTGCCGAAAAGGCAAACGTCCAGCTCCTTCTCCCACAAGGAAGGGCCCAGCTCTGAAAGCTCTTGCTGCTCTTCACGGTGCCTTGGCGCCCTATCTACAGGCACAACAGCAGTGGGGATCTGTGCTTTCCCACAGACGCAACATCTCATGGCGCTCGGCCGTGGCAGAGCCTCTTGCCGAAAAGGCAAATGTCCGGCTCCTTCTCCCACAAGGAAGGGCTCAGCTCTGAAAGCTCTTGCTGCTCTTCACCTACCCTTGGCGCCCTATCTACAGGCACAACAGCACTGGGGATCTCTGCTTTCCCAGAGATGCAACATCTCAAAGTGCTCGGCCGCAGCAGAGCCTCTTGCCGAAAAGGCAAACGTCCGGCTCCTTCTCCCACAAGGAAGGGCCCAGCCCTGAAAGCTGTTGCTGCTCTTCACGGTGCCTTGGCGCCCTATCTACAGGCACAACAGCACTGGGGATCTCTGCTTTCCCAGAGACGCAATATGTCATGGCGCTCGGCCGCGGCAGAGCCTCTTGCCGAAAAGGCAAACGTCCGGCTCCTTCTGCCACAAGGAAGGGCCCTGCCCTGAAAGCTGTTGCTGCTCTTCACCTACCCTTGGCGCCCTATCTACAGGCATAACAGCACTTTTGATCTCTGCTTTCCCAGAGACGCAAGATGTCATGGCGCTCAGCCGCGGCAGAGACTCTTGCCGAAAAGGCAAACGTCCGGCTCCTTCTCCCACAAGGAAGGGCCCAGCCCTGAAAGCTGTTGCTGCTCTTCACAGTGCCTTGGTGCCCTATCTACAGGAACAATAGCAGTGGGGATCTGTGCTTTCCCAGAGATGCAACATCTCATGGCGCTCGGCCGCGGCAGAGCCTCTTGCCGAAAAGGGAAACGTCCGGCTCCTTCTCCCACAAGGAAGGGCCCAGGCCTGAAAGCTGTTGCTGCTCTTCACGGTGCCTTGGCGCCCTATCTACAGGCACAACAGCAGTGGCGATCTGTGCTTTCCCACAGACGCAACACCTCATGGCACTCGGCCGCGGCAGAGCCTCTTGCCGAAAAGGCAAACGTCCGGCTCCTTCTCCCACAAGGAAGGGCCCAGCCCTGAAAGCTCTTGCTGCTCTTCACCTACCCTTGGTAGCCTACCTGCAGGCACAACAGCACTGGGGATCTGTGCTTTCCCAGAGACGCAAGATGTCATGGCGCTCGGCCGCGGCAGAGCCTCTTGCCGAAAAGGCAAACGTCCGGAACCTTCTCCCACAAGGAAGGGCCCAGCCCTGAAAGCTGTTGCTGCTCTTCACGGTGCCTTGGTGCCCTATCTACAGGCACAACAGCACTGGAGATCTCTGCTTTCCCAGAGACGCAAGATGTCATGGCGCTCGGACGCGGCAGAGCCTCTTGCCGAAAAGGCAAACGTCCGGCTCCTTCTCCCACAAGGAAGGGCCAAGCCCTGAAAGCTGTTGCTGCTCTTCACCTACCCTTGGCACCCTATCTACAGGCACAACAGCACTGGGGATCTGTGCTTTCCCAGAGACGCACGATGTCAAGGCGCTCGGCCGCGGCAGAGCCTCTTGCCGAAAAGGCAAACGTCCGGCTCCTTCTGCCACAAGGAAGGGCCCAGCCCTGAAAGCTGTTGCTGCTCTTCACGGTGCCTTGGTGCCCTATCTACAGGAACAATAGCAGTGGGGATCTGTGCTTTCCCACAGACGCAACATCTCATGGTGCTCGGCCGCGGCAGAGCCTCTTGCCGAAAAGGCAAACGTCCGGCTCCTTCTCCCACAAGGAAGGGCCCAGCCCTGAAAGCTGTTGCTGCTCTTCACCTACCCTTGGCGCCCTATCTACAGGCAAAACAGCACTGGGGAACTGTGCTTTCCCAGAGACGCAACATCTCAAGGTGCTCGGCCGCGGCTAAGCCTCTTGCGAAAAAGGCAAACGTCCGGCTCCTTCTCCCACAAGGAAGGGCCCAGCCCTGAAAGCTCTTGCTGCTCTTCACCTACCCTTGGCGCCCTATCTACAGGCAAAACAGCACTGGGGAACTGTGCTTTCCCACAGACGCAATATCTCAAGGCGCTCGTCCGCAGCAGAGCCTCTTGCCGAAAAGGCAAACTTCCGACTACTTCTCCCACAAGGAAGGGCCCAGTCCTGAAAGCTGTTGCTGCTCTTCACGGTGCCTTGGCGCCCTATCTACAGGCACAACAGCACTGGGGATCTGTGCTTTCCCAGAGACGCAAGATCTCACGGTGCTCGGCCGCGGCAGAGCCTCTTGCCGAAAAGGCAAACGTCCAGCTCCTTCTCCCACAAGGAAGGGCCCAGCCGTGAAAGCTCTTGCTGCTCTTCACGTACCCTTGGCGCCCTATCTACAGGCATAACAGCACTTTTGATCTCTGCTTTCCCAGAGACGCAAGATGTCATGGCGCTCAGCCGCGGCAGAGCCTCTTGCCGAAAAGGCAAATGTCCGGCTCCTTCTCCCTCAAGGAAAGGGCCCAGCCCTGAAAGCTGTTGCTGCTCTTCACAGAGCCTTGGTGCCCTATCTACAGGAACAATAGCAGTGGGGATCTGTGGTTTCCCAGAGATGCAACATCTCATGGCGCTCGGCCGCGGCAGAGCCTCTTGCCAGAAAAGGGAAACGTCCGGCTCCTTCTCCCACAAGGAAGGGTCCAGCCCTGAAAGCTGTTGCTGATATTCACGGTGCCTTGGCGCCCTATCTACAGGCACAACAGCACTGGGGATCTGTGCTTTCCCACAGACGCAACACCTCATGGCGCTCGGCCGCGGCAGAGCCTCTTGCCGAAAAGGCAAACGTCCGGCTCCTTCTCCCACAAGGAAGGGCCCAGCCCTGAAAGCTGTTGCTGCTCTTCACCTACCCTTGGTGCCCTACCTGCAGGCAAAACAGCAGTGGAGAACTGTGCTTTCCCAGAGACGCAACTTCTCAAGGCGCTCGGCCGCAGCAGAGCCTCTTGCCGAAAAGGCAAACTTCCGACTCCTTCTCCCACAAGGAAGGGCCCAGTCCTGAAAGCTGTTGCTGCTCTTCACGGTGCCTTGGCGCCCTATCTACAGGCAAAACAGCACTGGGGAACTGTGCTTTCCCAGAGACGCAACATCTCATGGCACTCGGACGCAGCAGAGCCTCTTGCTGAAAAGGCAAACTTCCGACTCGTTCTCCCACAAGGAAGGGCCCAGTCCTGAAAGCTCTTGCTGATATTCACGGTGCCTTGGCGCCCTATCTACAGGCACAACAGCACTGGGGGTCTGTGCTTTCCCAGAGACGCAACATCTCACGGTGCTCGGCCGCGGCAGAGCCTCTTGCCGAAAAGGCAAACGTCCGGCTCCTTCTCCCACAAGGAAGGGCCCAGCCCTGAAAGCTCTTGCTGCTCTTCACCTACCCTTGGTACCCTACCTACAGGCACAACAGCACTGGGGATCTGTGCTTTCCCAGAGACGCAACATCTCACGGTGCTCGGCCGTGGTTAAACCTCTTGCCGAAAAGGCAAACGTCCGGATCCTTCTGCCACAAGGAAGGGCCCAGCCCTGAAAGCCTTTGCTCCTCTTCACGTACCCTTGGCGCCGTAATTACAGGCACAACAGCACTGGGGATCTGTGCTTTCCCAGTGACGCAACATCTCTTTGCGCTCGGCCACGGCAGAGTCTCTTGCCGAAAAGGCAAACGTCCGGCTCCTTCTCCCACAAGGAGGGCCCAGCTCTGAAAGCTCTTGCTGCTCTTCACGGTGCCTTGGCGCCCTATCTACAGGCACAACAGCAGTGGGGATCTGTGCTTTCCCACAGACGCAACATCTCATGGCGCTCGGCCCGTGGCAGAGCCTCTTGCCGAAAAGGCAAACGTCCGGCTCCTTCTCCCACAAGGAAGGGCCCAGCCCTGAAAGCTGTTGCTGCTCTTCACGGTGCCTTGCTGCCCTATCTACAGGCACAACAGCACTGGGGATCTCTGCATTCCCAGAGACGCAACATTTCATGGCGCTCGGCCGCGGCAGAGCCTCTTGCCGAAAAGGCAAACGTCCGGCTCCTTCTCCCACAAGGAAGGGCCCAGCCCTGAATGCTGTTGCTGCTCTTCACGGTGCCTTGGCGCCCTATCTACAGGCACAACAGCACTGGGGATCTCTGCTTTCCCAGAGACGCAATATGTCATGGCGCTCGGCCGCGGCAGAGCCTCTTGCCGAAAAGGCAAACGTCCGGCTCCTTCTGCCACAAGGAAGGGCCCTGCCCTGAAAGCTGTTGCTGCTCTTCACGGTGCCTTGGCGCCCTATCTACAGGCATAACAGCACTTTTGATCTCTGCTTTCCCAGAGACGCAAGATGTCATGGCGCTCGGCCTCTGCAGAGCCTCTTGCCGAAAAGGCAAACGTCCGGAACCTTCTCCCACAAGGAAGGGCCCAGCCCTGAAAGCTGTTGCTGCTCTTCACGGTGCCTTGGTGCCCTATCTACAGACACAACAGCACTGGAGATCTCTGCTTTCAAAGAGACGCAAGATGTCATGGCGCTCGGCCGCGGCAGAGCCTCTTGCCGAAAAGGCAAACGTCCGGCTCCTTCTGCCACAAGGAAGGGCCCAGCCCTGAAAGCTGTTGCTGCTCTTCAGGGTGCCTTGGCGCCCTATCTACAGGCACAACAGCACTGGGGAACTGTGCTTTCCCAGAGACGCAACATCTCAAGGCGCTCGTCCGCAGCAGAGCCTCTTGCCGAAAATGCAAACTTCCATCTACTTCTCCCACAAGGAAGGGCCCAGTCCTGAAAGCTGTTGCTGATATTCACGGTGCCTTGGCGCCCTATCTACAGGCAAAACAGCACTGGGGATCTGTGCTTTCCCAGAGACGCAACATCTCAAGGTGTTCGGCCGCGGCAGAGCCTCTTGCCGAAAAGGCAAACGTCCGGCTCCTTCTCCCACAAGGAAGGGCCAAGCCCTGAAAGCTGTTGCTGCTCTTCACCTACCCTTGGCGCCCTATCTACAGGCAAAACAGCACTGGGGAACTGTGCTTTCCCAGAGACGCAACATCTCAAGGTGCTCGGCCGCGGCTAAGCCTCTTGCCAAAAAGGCAAACGTCCGGCTCCTTCTCCCACAAGGAAGGGCCCAGCCCTGAAAGCTCTTGCTGCTCTTCACCTACCCTTGGCGCCCTATCTACAGGCAAAACAGCACTGGGGAACTGTGCTTTCCCACAGACGCAATATCTCAAGGCGCTCGTCCGCAGCAGAGCCTCTTGCCGAAAAGGCAAACTTCCGACTACTTCTCCCACAAGGAAGGGCCCAGTCCTGAAAGCTGTTGCTGCTCTTCACGGTGCCTTGGCGCCCTATCTACAGGCACAACAGCACTGGGGATCTGTGCTTTCCCACAGACGCAAGATCTCACGGTGCTCGGCCGCGGCAGAGCCTCTTGCCGAAAAGGCAAACGTCCGGCTCCTTCTCCCACAAGGAAGGGCCCAGCCCTGAAAGCTCTTGCTGCTCTTCACCTACCCTTGGTAGTCAACCTGCAGGCACAACAGCACTGGGGATCTGTGCTTTCCCAGAGACGCAAGATGTCATGGCGCTCGGCCGCGGCAGAGCCTCTTGCCGAAAAGGCAAACGTCCGGAACCTTCTCCCACAAGGAAGGGCCCAGCCCTGAAAGCTGTTGCTGCTCTTCACGGTGCCTTGGTGCCCTATCTACAGACACAACAGCACTGGAGATCTCTGCTTTCAAAGAGACGCAAGATGTCATGGCGCTCGGACGCGGCAGAGCCTCTTGCCGAAAAGGCAAACGTCCGGCTCCTTCTCCCACAAGGAAGGGCCCAGCCCTGAAAGCTGTTGCTGCTCTTCACCTACCCTTGGCGCCCTATCTACAGGCAAAACAGCACTGGGGAACTGTGCTTTCCCAGAGACGCAACATCTCAAGGCGCTTGTCCGCAGCAGAGCCTCTTGCCGAAAAGGCAAACTTCCGACTACTTTTCCCACAAGGAAGGGCCCAGTCCTTAAAGCTGTTGCTGCTCTTCACGGTGCCTTGGTGCCCTATATACAGGCACAACAGCACTGGAGATCTCTGCTTTCCCAGAGATGCAACATCTCAAAGAGCTCGGCCGCGGCAGAGCCTCTTGCCGAAAAGGGAAACGTCCGGCTCCTTCTCCCACAAGGAAGGGCCCAGCCCTGAAAGCTCTTGCTGCTCTTCACAGTGCCTTGGTGCCCTATCTACAGGAACAATAGCAGTGGGGATCTGTGCTTTCCCAGAGATTCAACATCTCATGGCGCTCGGCCGCGGCAGAGCCTCTTGCCGGAAAAGGGAAATGTCCGGCTCCTTCTCGCACAAGGAAGGGCCCAGCCCTGAAAGCTGTTGCTGATATTCACAGTGCCTTGGCGCCCTATCTACAGGCACAACAGCACTGGGGATCTGTGCTTTCCCAGAGACGCAAGATGTCATGGCGCTCGGCCGCGGCAGAGCCTCTTGCCGAAAAGGCAAACGTCCGGCTCCTTCTGCCACAAGGAAGGGCCCAGCCCTGAAAGCTGTTGCTGCTCTTCAGGGTGCCTTGGCGCCCTATCTACAGGCACAACAGCACTGGGGAACTGTGCTTTCCCAGAGACGCAACATCTCAAGGCGCTCGTCCGCAGCAGAGCCTCTTGCCGAAAATGCAAACTTCCGTCTACTTCTCCCACAAGGAAGGGCCCAGTCCTGAAAGCTGTTGCTGATATTCACGGTGCCTTGGCGCCCTATCTACAGGCACAACAGCAGTGGCGATCTCTGCTTTCCCAGAGATGCAACATCTCAAAGTGCTCGGCCGTGTCAAAGCCTCTTGCCGAAAAGGCAAACGTCCGGCTCCTTCTCCCACAAGGAAGGGCCCAGCCGTGAAAGCTCTTGCTGCTCTTCACGTACCCTTGGCGCCCTATCTACAGGCATAACAGCACTTTTGATCTCTGCTTTCCCAGAGACGCAAGATGTCATGGCGCTCGGCCGCGGCAGAGCCTCTTGCCGAAAAGGGAAACGTCCGGCTCCTTCTCCCTCAAGGAAAGGCCCAGCCCTGAAAGCTGTTGCTGCTCTTCACAGAGCCTTGGTGCCCTATCTACAGGAACAATAGCAGTGGGGATCTGTGGTTTCCCAGAGATGCAACATCTCATGGCGCTCGGCCGCGGCAGAGCCTCTTGCCAGAAAAGGGAAACGTCCGGCTCCTTCTCCACAAGGAAGGGCCCAGCCCTGAAAGCTTTTGCTGATATTCACGGTGCCTTGGCGCCCTATCTACAGGCACAACAGCACTGGGGATCTGTGCTTTCCCACAGACGCAACACCTCATGGCGCTCGGCCACGGCAGAGCCTCTTGCCGAAAAGGCAAACGTCCGGCTCCTTCTCCCACAAGGAAGGGCCCAGCCCTGAAAGCTCTTGCTGCTCTTCACCTACCCTTGGTGCCCTACCTGCAGGCAAAACAGCAGTGGAGAACTGTGCTTTCCCAGAGACGCAACTTCTCAAGGCGCTCGGCCGCAGCAGAGCCTCTTGCCGAAAAGGCAAACTTCCGACTCCTTCTCCCACAAGGAAGGGCCCAGTCCTGAAAGCTGTTGCTGCTCTTCACGGTGCCTTGGCGCCCTATCTACAGGCAAAACAGCACTGGGGAACTGTGCTTTCCCAGAGACGCAACATCTCATGGCACTCGGACGCAGCAGAGCCTCTTGCTGAAAAGGCAAACTTCCGACTCCTTCTCCCACAAGGAAGGGCCCAGTCCTGAAAGCTGTTGCTGCTCTTCACGGTGCCTTGGCGCCCTATCTACAGGCAAAACAGCACTGGGGAACTGTGCTTTCCCAGAGACGCAACATCTCATGGCACTCGGACACAGCAGAGCCTCTTGCCGAAAAGGCAAACGTCCGGCTCCTTCTCCCACAAGGAAGGGCCCAGCCCTGAAAGCTCTTGCTGCTCTTCACCTACCCTTGGTACCCTACCTACAGGCACAACAGCACTGGGGATCTGTGCTTTCCCAGAGACGCAACATCTCACGGTGCTCGGCCGTGGTTAAACCTCTTGCCGAAAAGGCAAACGTCCGGATCCTTCTGCCACAAGGAAGGGCCCAGCCCTGAAAGCCTTTGCTCCTCTTCACGTACCCTTGGCGCCGTAATTACAGGCACAACAGCACTGGGGATCTGTGCTTTCCCAGTGACGCAACATCTCTTTGCGCTCGGCCACGGCAGAGTCTCTTGCCGAAAAGGCAAACTTCCAGCTCCTTCTCCCACAAGGAAGGGACCAGCTCTGAAAGCTCTTGCTGCTCTTCACGGTGCCTTGGCGCCCTATCTACAGGCACAACAGCAGTGGGGGATCTTTGCTTTCCCACAGACGCAACATCTCATGGCGCTCGGCCGTGGCAGAGCCTCTTGCCGAAAAGGCAAATGTCCGGCCCCTTCTCCCACAAGGAAGGGCTCAGCTCTGAAAGCTCTTGCTGCTCTTCACCTACCCTTGGCGCCCTATCTACAGGCACAACAGCACTGGGGATCTCTGCTTTCCCAGAGATGCAACATCTCAAAGTGCTCGGCCGCGGCAGAGCCTCTTGCCGAAAAGGCAAACGTCCGGCTCCTTCTCCCACAAGGAAGGGCCCAGCCCTGAAAGCTCTTGCTGCTCTTCACGGTGCCTTGGTGCCCTATCTACAGGCACAACAGCACTGGGGATCTCTGCATTCCCAGAGACGCAACATCTCATGGCGCTCGGCCGCGGCAGAGCCTCTTGCCGAAAAGGCAAACGTCCGGCTCCTTCTCCCACAAGGAAGGGCCCAGCCCTGAAAGCTGTTGCTGCTCTTCACGGTGCCTTGGCGCCCTATCTACAGGCACAACAGCACTGGGGATCTCTGCTTTCCCAGAGACGCAATATGTCATGGCGCTCGGCCGCGGCAGAGCCTCTTGCCGAAAAGGCAAACGTCCGGCTCCTTCTCCCACAAGGAAGGGCCCAGCCCTGAAAGCTCTTGCTGCTCTTCACCTACCCTTGGTAGTCAACCTGCAGGCACAACAGCACTGGGGATCTGTGCTTTCCCAGAGACGCAAGATGTCATGGCGCTCGGCCGCGGCAGAGCCTCTTGCCGAAAAGGCAAACGTCCGGAACCTTCTCCCACAAGGAAGGGCCCAGCCCTGAAAGCTGTTGCTGCTCTTCACGGTGCCTTGGTGCCCTATCTACAGACACAACAGCACTGGAGATCTCTGCTTTCAAAGAGACGCAAGATGTCATGGCGCTCGGACGCGGCAGAGCCTCTTGCCGAAAAGGCAAACGTCCGGCTCCTTCTCCCACAAGGAAGGGCCCAGCCCTGAAAGCTCTTGCTGCTCTTCACCTACCCTTGGCGCCCTATCTACAGGCAAAACAGCACTGGGGAACTGTGCTTTCCCAGAGACGCAACATCTCAAGGCGCTCGTCCGCAGCAGAGCCTCTTGCCGAAAAGGCAAACTTCCGACTACTTCTCCCACAAGGAAGGGCCCAGTCCTTAAAGCTGTTGCTGCTCTTCACGGTGCCTTGGTGCCCTATATACAGGCACAACAGCACTGGAGATCTCTGCTTTCCCAGAGATGCAACATCTCAAAGAGCTCGGCCGCGGCAGAGCCTCTTGCCGAAAAGGGAAACGTCCGGCTCCTTCTCCCACAAGGAAGGGCCCAGCCCTGAAAGCTCTTGCTGCTCTTCACAGTGCCTTGGTGCCCTATCTACAGGAACAATAGCAGTGGGGATCTGTGCTTTCCCAGAGATTCAACATCTCATGGCGCTCGGCCGCGGCAGAGCCTCTTTCCGGAAAAGGGAAATGTCCGGCTCCTTCTCGCACAAGGAAGGGCCCAGCCCTGAAAGCTGTTGCTGATATTCACAGTGCCTTGGCGCCCTATCTACAGGCACAACAGCAGTGGTGATCTGTGCTTTCCCACAGACGCAACACCTCATGGCGCTCGGCCGCGGCAGAGCCTCTTGCCGAAAAGGCAAACGTCCGGCTACTTCTCCCACAAGGAAGGGCCCAGCCCTGAAAGCTGTTGCTGCTCTTCACCTACCCTTGGTACCCTACCTGCAGGCACAACAGCACTGGGGATCTGTGCTTTCCCAGAGACGCAAGATGTCATGGCGCTCGGCCGCGGCAGAGCCTCTTGCCGAAAAGGCAAACGTCCGGCTCCTTCTGCCACAAGGAAGGGCCCAGCCCTGAAAGCTGTTGCTGCTCTTCAGGGTGCCTTGGCGCCCTATCTACAGGCACAACAGCACTGGGGAACTGTGCTTTCCCAGAGACGCAACATCTCAAGGCGCTCGTCCGCAGCAGAGCCTCTTGCCGAAAATGCAAACTTCCGTCTACTTCTCCCACAAGGAAGGGCCCAGTCCTGAAAGCTGTTGCTGATATTCACGGTGCCTTGGCGCCCTATCTACAGGCACAACAGCAGTGGCGATCTCTGCTTTCCCAGAGATGCAACATCTCAAAGTGCTCGGCCGTGTCAAAGCCTCTTGCCGAAAAGGCAAACGTCCGGCTCCTTCTCCCACAAGGAAGGGCCCAGCCCTGAAAGCTGTTGATGCTCTTCACGGTGCCTTGGCGCCCTATCTACAGGCACAACAGCACTGGGGATCTGTGCTTTCCCAGAGACGCAACATCTCAAGGTGCTCAGCCGCGGCAGAGCCTCTTGCCTAAAAGGCAAACGTCCGGCTCCTTCTCCCACAAGGAAGGGCCCAGCCCTGAAAGCTCTTGCTGCTCTTCACCTACCCTTGGTGCCCTATCTACAGGCACAACAGCACTGGGGATCTCTGCTTTCCCAGAGACGCACGATGTCAAGGCGCTCGGCCGCGGCAGAGCCTCTTGCCGAAAAGGCAAACGTCCGGCTCCTTCTGCCACAAGGAAGGGCCAAGCCCTGAAAGCTGTTGCTGCTCTTCACCTACCCTTGGCACCCTATCTACAGGCACAACAGCACTGGGGATCTGTGCTTTCCCAGAGACGCAACATCTCAAGGTGCTCGGCTGCGGCTAAGCCTCTTGCCGAAAAGGCAAACGTCCGGCTCCTTCTCCCACAAGGAAGGGCCCAGCCCTGAAAGCTCTTGCTGCTCTTCACCTACCCTTGGCGCCCTATCTACAGGCAAAACAGCACTGGGGAACTGTGCTTTCCCAGAGACGCAACATCTCAAGGCGCTCGTCCGCAGCAGAGCCTCTTGCCGAAAAGGCAAACTTCCGACTACTTCTCCCACAAGGAAGGGCCCAGCCCTGAAAGCTGTTGATGCTCTTCACGGTGCCTTGGTGCCCTATCTACAGGAACAATAGCAGTGGGGATCTGTGCTTTCCCACAGACGCAACATCTCATGGTGCTCGGCCGCGGCAGAGCCTCTTGCCGAAAAGGCAAACGTCCGGCTCCTTCTCCCACAAGGAAGGGCCCAGCCCTGAAAGCTGTTGCTGTTCTTCACCTACCCTTGGCGCCCTATCTACAGGCAAAACAGCACTGGGGAACTGTGCTTTCCCAGAGACGCAACATCTCAAGGTGCTCGGCCACGGCTAAGCCTCTTGCCAAAAAGGCAAACGTCCGGCTCCTTCTCCCACAAGGAAGGGCCCAGCCCTGAAAGCTCTTGCTGCTCTTCACCTACCCTTGGCGCCCTATCTACAGGCAAAACAGCACTGGGGAACTGTGCTTTCCCACAGACGCAACATCTCAAGGCGCTCGTCCGCAGCAGAGCCTCTTGCCGAAAAGGCAAACTTCCGACTACTTCTCCCACAAGGAAGGGCCCAGTCCTGAAAGCTGTTGCTGCTCTTCACGGTGCCTTGGCGCCCTATCTACAGGCACAACAGCACTGGGGATCTGTGCTTTCCCACAGACGCAAGATCTCACGGTGCTCGGCCGCGGCAGAGCCTCTTGCCGAAAAGGCAAACGTCCAGCTCCTTCTCCCACAAGGAAGGGCCCAGCCGTGAAAGCTCTTGCTGCTCTTCACGTACCCTTGGCGCCCTATCTACAGGCATAACAGCACTTTTGATCTCTGCTTTCCCAGAGACGCAAGATGTCATGGCGCTCGGCCGCGGCAGAGCCTCTTGCCGAAAAGGGAAACGTCCGGCTCCTTCTCCCTCAAGGAAAGGCCCAGCCCTGAAAGCTGTTGCTGCTCTTCACAGAGCCTTGGTGCCCTATCTACAGGAACAATAGCAGTGGGGATCTGTGGTTTCCCAGAGATGCAACATCTCATGGCGCTCGGCCGCGGCAGAGCCTCTTGCCAGAAAAGGGAAACGTCCGGCTCCTTCTCCCACAAGGAAGGGCCCAGCCCTGAAAGCTGTTGTTGATATTCACGGTGCCTTGGCGCCCTATCTACAGGCACAACAGCACTGGGGATCTGTGCTTTCCCACAGACGCAACACCTCATGGCGCTCGGCCGCGGCAGAGCCTCTTGCCGAAAAGGCAAACGTCCGGCTCCTTCTCCCACAAGGAAGGGCCCAGCCCTGAAAGCTGTTGCTGCTCTTCAGGGTGCCTTGGCGCCCTATCTACAGGCAAAACAGCACTGGGGAACTGTGCTTTCCCAGAGACGCAACATCTCAAGGCGCTCGTCCGCAGCAGAGTCTCTTGCCGAAAATGCAAACTTCCGTCTACTTCTCCCACAAGGAAGGGCCCAGTCCTGAAAGCTGTTGCTGATATTCACGGTGCCTTGGCGCCCTATCTACAGGCACAACAGCAGTGGCGATCTCTGCTTTCCCAGAGATGCAACATCTCAAAGTGCTCGGCCGTGTCAAAGCCTCTTGCCGAAAAGGCAAACGTCCGGCTCCTTCTCCCACAAGGAAGGGCCCAGCCCTGAAAGCTGTTGATGCTCTTCACGGTGCCTTGGCGCCCTATCTACAGGCACAACAGCACTGGGGATCTGTGCTTTCCCAGAGACGCAACATCTCAAGGTGCTCAGCCGCGGCAGAGCCTCTTGCCTAAAAGGCAAACGTCCGGCTCCTTCTCCCACAAGGAAGGGCCCAGCCCTGAAAGCTCTTGCTGCTCTTCACGTACCCTTGGTGCCCTATCTACAGGCACAACAGCACTGGGGATCTCTGCTTTCCCAGAGACGCACGATGTCAAGGCGCTCGGCCGCGGCAGAGCCTCTTGCCAAAAAGGCAAACGTCCGGCTCCTTCTGCCACAAGGAAGGGCCCAGCCCTGAAAGCTGTTGCTGCTCTTCACGGTGCCTTGGCGCCCTATCTACAGGCACAACAGCACTGGGGATCTGTGCTTTCCCACAGACGCAACATCTCAAGGTGCTCGGCCGCGGCAGAGCCTCTTGCTGAAAAGGCAAACGTCCGGCTCCTTCTCCCACAAGGAAGGGCCAAGCCCTGAAAGCTGTTGCTGCTCTTCACCTACCCTTGGCACCCTATCTACAGGCACAACAGCACTGGGGATCTGTGCTTTCCCAGAGACGCAACATCTCAAGGTGCTCGGCCGCGGCTAAGCCTCTTGCCGAAAAGGCAAACGTCCGGCTCCTTCTCCCACAAGGAAGGGCCCAGCCCTGAAAGCTCTTGCTGCTCTTCACCTACCCTTGGCGCCCTATCTACAGGCAAAACAGCACTGGGGAACTGTGCTTTCCCAGAGACGCAACATCTCAAGGCGCTCGTCCGCAGCAGAGCCTCTTGCCGAAAAGGCAAACTTCCGACTCCTTCTCCCACAAGGAAGGGCCCAGCCCTGAAAGCTGTTGATGCTCTTCACGGTGCCTTGGTGCCCTATCTACAGGAACAATAGCAGTGGGGATCTGTGCTTTCCCACAGACGCAACATCTCATGGTGCTCGGCCGCGGCAGAGCCTCTTGCCGAAAAGGCAAACATCCGGCTCCTTCTCCCACAAGGAAGGGCCCAGCCCTGAAAGCTGTTGCTGCTCTTCACCTACCCTTGGCGCCCTATCTACAGGCAAAACAGCACTGGGGAACTGTGCTTTCCCAGAGACGCAAGATGTCATGGCGCTCGGCCGCGGCAGAGCCTCTTGCCAAAAAGGCAAACGTCCGGCTCCTTCTCCCACAAGGAAGGGCCCAGCCGTGAAAGCTCTTGCTGCTCTTCACCTACCCTTGGCGCCCTATCTACAGGCAAAACAGCACTGGGGAACTGTGCTTTCCCACAGACGCAACATCTCAAGGCGCTCGTCCGCAGCAGAGCCTCTTGCCGAAAAGGCAAACTTCCGACTACTTCTCCCACAAGGAAGGGCCCAGTCCTGAAAGCTGTTGCTGCTCTTCACGGTGCCTTGGCGCCCTATCTACAGGCACAACAGCACTGGGGATCTGTGCTTTCCCACAGACGCAAGATCTCACGGTGCTCGGCCGCGGCAGAGCCTCTTGCCGAAAAGGCAAACGTCCAGCTCCTTCTCCCACAAGGAAGGGCCCAGCCGTGAAAGCTCTTGCTGCTCTTCACGTACCCTTGGCGCCCTATCTACAGGCATAACAGCACTTTTGATCTCTGCTTTCCCAGAGACGCAAGATGTCATGGCGCTCGGCCGCGGCAGAGCCTCTTGCCGAAAAGGGAAACGTCCGGCTCCTTCTCCCTCAAGGAAAGGCCCAGCCCTGAAAGCTGTTGCTGCTCTTCACAGAGCCTTGGTGCCCTATCTACAGGAACAATAGCAGTGGGGATCTGTGGTTTCCCAGAGATGCAACATCTCATGGCGCTCGGCCCGCGGCAGAGCCTCTTGCCAGAAAAGGGAAACGTCCGGCTCCTTCTGCCACAAGGAAGGGCCCAGTCCTGAAAGCTGTTGCTGCTCTTCACGGTGCCTTGGCGCCCTATCTACAGGCAAAACAGCACTGGGGAACTGTGCTTTCCCAGAGACGCAACATCTCATGGCACTCGGACGCAGCAGAGCCTCTTGCTGAAAAGGCAAACTTCCGACTCCTTCTCCCACAAGGAAGGGCCCAGTCCTGAAAGCTCTTGCTGATATTCACGGTGCCTTGGCGCCCTATCTACAGGCACAACAGCACTGGGGGTCTGTGCTTTCCCAGAGACGCAACATCTCACGGTGCTCGGCCGCGGCAGAGCCTCTTGCCGAAAAGGCAAACGTCCGGCTCCTTCTCCCACAAGGAAGGGCCCAGCCCTGAAAGCTCTTGCTGCTCTTCACCTACCCTTGGTACCCTACCTACAGGCACAACAGCACTGGGGATCTGTGCTTTCCCAGAGACGCAACATCTCACGGTGCTCGGCCGTGGTTAAACGTCTTGCCGAAAAGGCAAACGTCCGGATCCTTCTGCCACAAGGAAGGGCCCAGCCCTGAAAGCCTTTGCTCCTCTTCACGTACCCTTGGCGCCGTAATTACAGGCACAACAGCACTGGGGATCTGTGCTTTCCCAGTGACGCAACATCTCTTTGTGCTCGGCCACGGCAGAGTCTCTTGCCGAAAAGGCAAACGTCCAGCTCCTTCTCCCACAAGGAAGGGCCCAGCTCTGAAAGCTCTTGCTGCTCTTCACGGTGCCTTGGCGCCCTATCTACAGGCACAACAGCAGTGGGGATCTGTGCTTTCCCACAGACGCAACATCTCATGGCGCTCGGCCGTGGCAGAGCCTCTTGCCGAAAAGGCAAATGTCCGGCCCCTTTTCCCACAAGGAAGGGCTCAGCTCTGAAAGCTCTTGCTGCTCTTCACCTACCCTTGGCGCCCTATCTACAGGCACAACAGCACTGGGGATCTCTGCTTTCCCAGAGATGCAACATCTCAAAGTGCTCGGCCGCGGCAGAGCCTCTTGCCGAAAAGGCAAACGTCCGGCTCCTTCTCCCACAAGGAAGGGCCCAGCCCTGAAAGCTGTTGCTGCTCTTCACGGTGCCTTGGTGCCCTATCTACAGGCACAACAGCACTGGGGATCTCTGCATTCCCAGAGACGCAACATCTCATGGCGCTCGGCCGCGGCTGAGCCTCTTGCCGAAAAGGCAAACGTCCGGCTCCTTCTCCCACAAGGAAGGGCCCAGCCCTGAAAGCTGTTGCTGCTCTTCACGGTGCCTTGGTGCCCTATCTACAGGCACAACAGCACTGGGGATCTCTGCTTTCCCAGAGACGCAATATGTCATGGCGCTCGGCCGCGGCAGAGCCTCTTGCCGAAAAATCAAACGTCCGGCTCCTTCTGCCACAAGGAAGGGCCCTGCCCTGAAAGCTGTTGCTGCTCTTCACGGTGCCTTGGCGCCCTATCTACAGGCATAACAGCACTTTTGATCTCTGCTTTCCCAGAGACGCAAGATGTCATGGCGCTCAGCCGCGGCAGAGCCTCTTGCCGAAAAGGCAAGCGTCCGGCTCCTTCTCCCACAAGGAAGGTCCCAGCCCTGAAAGCTGTTGCTGCTCTTCACAGTGCCTTGGTGCCCTATCTACAGGAACAATAGCAGTGGGGATCTGTGCTTTCCCAGAGATGCAACATCTCATGGCGCTCGGCCGCGGCAGAGCCTCTTGCCGAAAAGGGAAACGTCCGGCTCCTTCTCCCACAAGGAAGGGCCCAGGCCTGAAAGCTGTTGCTGCTCTTCACGGTGCCTTGGCGCCCTATCTACAGGCACAACAGCACTGGGGATCTGTGCTTTCCCACAGACGCAACACCTCATGGCACTCGGCCGCGGCAGAGCCTCTTGCCGAAAAGGCAAACGTCCGGCTCCTTCTCCCACAAGGAAGGGCCCAGCCCTGAAAGCTCTTGCTGCTCTTCACCTACCCTTGGTAATCAACCTGCAGGCACAACAGCACTGGGGATCTGTGCTTTCCCAGAGACGCAAGATGTCATGGCGCTCGGCCGCGGCAGAGCCTCTTGCCGAAAAGGCAAACGTCCGGAACCTTCTCCCACAAGGAAGGGCCCAGCCCTGAAAGCTGTTGCTGCTCTTCACGGTGCCTTGGTGCCCTATCTACAGGCACAACAGCACTGGAGATCTCTGCTTTCAAAGAGACGCAAGATGTCATGGCGCTCGGACGCGGCAGAGCCTCTTGCCGAAAAGGCAAACGTCCGGCTCCTTCTCCCACAAGGAAGGGCCCAGCCCTGAAAGCTCTTGCTGCTCTTCACCTACCCTTGGCGCCCTATCTACAGGCAAAACAGCACTGGGGAACTGTGCTTTCCCAGAGACGCAACATCTCAAGGCGCTCGTCCGCAGCAGAGCCTCTTGCCGAAAAGGCAAACTTCTGACTACTTCTCCCACAAGGAAGGGCCCAGTCCTTAAAGCTGTTGCTGCTCTTCACGGTGCCTTGGTGCCCTATATACAGGCACAACAGCACTGGAGATCTCTGCTTTCCCAGAGATGCAACATCTCAAAGAGCTCGGCCGCGGCAGAGCCTCTTGCCGAAAAGGGAAACGTCCGGCTCCTTCTCCCACAAGGAAGGGCCCAGCCCTGAAAGCTCTTGCTGCTCTTCACAGTGCCTTGGTGCCCTATCTACAGGAACAATAGCAGTGGGGATCTGTGCTTTCCCAGAGATGCAACATCTCATGGCGCTCGGCCGCGGCAGAGCCTCTTGCCGGAAAAGGGAAATGTCCGGCTCCTTCTCGCACAAGGAAGGGCCCAGCCCTGAAAGCTGTTGCTGATATTCACAGTGCCTTGGCGCCCTATCTACAGGCACAACAGCAGTGGTGATCTGTGCTTTCCCACAGACGCAACACCTCATGGCGCTCGGCCGCGGCAGAGCCTCTTGCCGAAAAGGCAAACGTCCGGCTACTTCTCCCACAAGGAAGGGCCCAGCCCTGAAAGCTGTTGCTGCTCTTCACCTACCCTTGGTACCCTACCTGCAGGCACAACAGCACTGGGGACCTGTGCTTTCCCAGAGACGCAAGATGTCATGGCGCTCGGCCGCGGCAGAGCCTCTTGCCGAAAAGGCAAACGTCCGGCTCCTTCTGCCACAAGGAAGGGCCCAGCCCTGAAAGCTGTTGCTGCTCTTCAGGGTGCCTTGGCGCCCTATCTACAGGCACAACAGCACTGGGGAACTGTGCTTTCCCAGAGACGCAACATCTCAAGGCGCTCGTCCGCAGCAGAGCCTCTTGCCGAAAATGCAAACTTCCGTCTACTTCTCCCACAAGGAAGGGCCCAGTCCTGAAAGCTGTTGCTGATATTCACGGTGCCTTGGCGCCCTATCTACAGGCACAACAGCAGTGGCGATCTCTGCTTTCCCAGAGATGCAACATCTCAAAGTGCTCGGCCGTGTCAAAGCCTCTTGCCGAAAAGGCAAACGTCCGGCTCCTTCTCCCACAAGGAAGGGCCCAGCCCTGAAAGCTGTTGATGCTCTTCACGGTGCCTTGGCGCCCTATCTACAGGCACAACAGCACTGGGGAACTGTGCTTTCCCAGAGACGCAACTTCGCATGGCGCTCGGCCGCAGGAGAGCCTCTTGCTGAAAAGGCAAACTTCCGACTCATTCTCCCACAAGGAAAGGCCCAGTCCTGAAAGCTGTTGCTGATATTCACGGTGCCTTGGCACCCTATCTACAGGCACAACAGCAGTGGCGATCTGTGCTTTCCCACAGACTCAACACCTCATGGCGCTCGGCGGCGGCAGAGCCTCTTGCCGAAAAGGCAAACGTCCGGCTCCTTCTCCCACAAGGAAGGGCCCAGCCCTGAAAGCTGTTGCTGCTCTTCACCTACCCTTGGTACCCTTCCTACAGGCACAACAGCAGTGGGGATCTGTGCTTTCCCAGAGACGCAACATCTCACGGTGCTCGGCCGCGGCTAAGCCTCTTGCCGAAAAGGCAAACGTCCGGCTCCTTCTTCCACAAGGAAGGGCCCAGCCCTGAAAGCCTTTGCTGCTCTTCACGTACCCTTGGCGCCGTATCTACAGGCACAACAGCACTGGGGATCTGTGCTTTCCCAGTGACGCAACATCTCATGGCACTCGGCCGCGGCAGAGCCTCTTGCCGAAAAGGCAAGCGTCAGGCTCCTTCTCCCACAAGGAAGGGCCCAGCTCTGAAAGCTGTTGCTGCTCTTCACGGTGCCTTGGTGCCCTATCTACAGGAACAATAGCAGTGGGGATCTGTGCTTTCCCACAGACGCAACATCTCATGGTGCTCGGCCGCGGCAGAGCCTCTTGCCGAAAAGGCAAATGTCCGGCTCCTTCTCCCACAAGGAAGGGCTCAGCTCTGAAAGCTCTTGCTGCTCTTCACCTACCCTTGGCACCCTATCTACAGGCACAACAGCACTGGGGATCTCTGCTTTCCCAGAGATGCAACATCTCACGGTGCTCGGCCGCGGCTAAGCCTCTTGCCGAAAAGGCAAACGTCCGGCTCCTTCTCCCACAAGGAAGGGCCCAGCCCTGAAAGCTCTTGCTGCTCTTCACGTACCCTTGGCGCCCTATCTACAGGCACAACAGCACTGGGGATCTCTGCTTTCCCAGAGACGCACGATGTCAAGGTGCTCGGCCGCGGCAGAGCCTCTTGCCGAAAAGGCAAACGTCCGGCTCCTTCTCCCACAAGGAAGGGCCCAGCCCTGAAAGCTGTTGCTGCTCTTCACCTACCCTTGGCGCCCTATCTACAGGCAAAACAGCACTGGGGAACTGTGCTTTCCCAGAGACGCAACATCTCAAGGTGCTCGGCTGCGGCTAAGCCTCTTGCCGAAAAGGCAAACGTCCGGCTCCTTCTCCCACAAGGAAGGGCCCAGCCCTGAAAGCTCTTGCTGCTCTTCACCTACCCTTGGCGCCCTATCTACAGGCAAAACAGCACTGGGGAACTGTGCTTTCCCAGAGACGCAACATCTCAAGGCGCTCGTCCGCAGCAGAGCCTCTTGCCGAAAAGGCAAACTTCCGACTACTTCTCCCACAAGGAAGGGCCCAGTCCTGAAAGCTGTTGCTGCTCTTCACGGTGCCTTGGCACCCTATCTACAGGCACAACAGCAGTGGGGATCTGTGCTTTCCCAGAGACGCAACATCTCACGGTGCTCGGCCGCGGCAGAGCCTCTTGCCGAAAAGGCAAACGTCCGGCTCCTTCTCCCACAAGGAAGGGCCCAGCCCTGAAAGCTGTTGCTGCTCTTCACGGTGCCTTGGTGCCCTATCTACAGGCACAACAGCACTGGGGATCTCTGCATTCCCAGGGACGCAACATCTCATGGCGCTCGGCCGCGGCAGAGCCTCTTGCCGAAAAGGCAAACGTCCGGCTCCTTCTCCCACAAGGAAGGGCCCAGCCCTGAAAGCTGTTGCTGCTCTTCACGGTGCCTTGGCGCCCTATCTACAGGCACAACAGCACTGGGGATCTCTGCTTTCCCAGAGACGCAATATGTCATGGCGCTCGGCCGCGGCATAGCCTCTTGCCGAAAAGGCAAACGTCCAGCTCCTTCTCCCACAAGGAAGGGCCCAGCTCTGAAAGCTCTTGCTGCTCTTCACGGTGCCTTGGCGCCCTATCTACAGGCATAACAGCACTTTTGATCTCTGCTTTCCCAGAGACGCAAGATGTCATGGCGCTCAGCCGCGGCAGAGCCTCTTGCCAAAAAGGCAAGCGTCCGGCTCCTTCTCCCACAAGGAAGGTCCCAGCCCTGAAAGCTGTTGCTGCTCTTCACAGTGCCTTGGTGCCCTATCTACAGGAACAATAGCAGTGGGGATCTGTGCTTTCCCAGAGATGCAACATCTCATGGCGCTCGGCCGCGGCAGAGCCTCTTGCCGAAAAGGCAAACGTCCGGCTCCTTCTCCCACAAGGAAGGGCCCAGCCCTGAAAGCTCTTGCTGCTCTTCACCTACCCTTGGTAGTCAACCTGCAGGCACAACAGCACTGGGGATCTGTGCTTTCCCAGAGACGCAAGATGTCATGGCGCTCAGCCGCGGCAGAGTCTCTTGCCGAAAAGGCAAACGTCCAGCTCCTTCTCCCACAAGGAAGGGCCCAGCCCTGAAAGCTGTTGCTGCTCTTCACGGTGCCTTGGTGCCCTATCTACAGACACAACAGCACTGGAGATCTCTGCTTTCAAAGAGACGCAAGATGTCATGGCGCTCGGACGCGGCAGAGCCTCTTGCCGAAAAGGCAAACGTCCGGCTCCTTCTCCCACAAGGAAGGGCCCAGCCCTGAAAGCTGTTGATGCTCTTCACGGTGCCTTGGCGCCCTATCTACAGGCACAACAGCACTGGGGATCTGTGCTTTCCCAGAGACGCAACATCTCAAGGTGCTCAGCCGCGGCAGAGCCTCTTGCCTAAAAGGCAAACGTCCGGCTCCTTCTCCCACAAGGAAGGGCCCAGCCCTGAAAGCTCTTGCTGCTCTTCACGTACCCTTGGTGCCCTATCTACAGGCACAACAGCACTGGGGATCTCTGCATTCCCAGGGACGCACGATGTCAAGGCGCTCGGCCGCGGCAGAGCCTCTTGCCGAAAAGGCAAACGTCCGGCTCCTTCTGCCACAAGGAAGGGCCCAGCCCTGAAAGCTGTTGCTGCTCTTCACGGTGCCTTGGCGCCCTATCTACAGGCACAACAGCACTGGGGATCTGTGCTTTCCCACAGACGCAACATCTCAAGGTGCTCGGCCGCGGCAGAGCCTCTTGCTGAAAAGGCAAACGTCCGGCTCCTTCTCCCACAAGGAAGGGCCCAGCCCTGAAAGCTGTTGCTGCTCTTCACCTACCCTTGGCGCCCTATCTACAGGCAAAACAGCACTGGGGAACTGTGCTTTCCCAGAGACGCAACTTCGCATGGCGCTCGGCCGCAGGAGAGCCTCTTGCTGAAAAGGCAAACTTCCGACTCATTCTCCCACAAGGAAAGGCCCAGTCCTGAAAGCTGTTGCTGATATTCACGGTGCCTTGGCACCCTATCTACAGGCACAACAGCAGTGGCGATCTGTGCTTTCCCACAGACTCAACACCTCATGGCGCTCGGCGGCGGCAGAGCCTCTTGCCGAAAAGGCAAACGTCCGGCTCCTTCTCCCACAAGGAAGGGCCCAGCCCTGAAAGCTGTTGCTGCTCTTCACCTACCCTTGGTACCCTTCCTACAGGCACAACAGCAGTGGGGATCTGTGCTTTCCCAGAGACGCAACATCTCACGGTGCTCGGCCGCGGCTAAGCCTCTTGCCGAAAAGGCAAACGTCCGGCTCCTTCTTCCACAAGGAAGGGCCCAGCCCTGAAAGCCTTTGCTGCTCTTCACGTACCCTTGGCGCCGTATCTACAGGCACAACAGCACTGGGGATCTGTGCTTTCCCAGTGACGCAACATCTCATGGCACTCGGCCGCGGCAGAGCCTCTTGCCGAAAAGGCAAGCGTCAGGCTCCTTCTCCCACAAGGAAGGGCCCAGCTCTGAAAGCTGTTGCTGCTCTTCACGGTGCCTTGGTGCCCTATCTACAGGAACAATAGCAGTGGGGATCTGTGCTTTCCCACAGACGCAACATCTCATGGTGCTCGGCCGCGGCAGAGCCTCTTGCCGAAAAGGCAAATGTCCGGCTCCTTCTCCCACAAGGAAGGGCTCAGCTCTGAAAGCTCTTGCTGCTCTTCACCTACCCTTGGCACCCTATCTACAGGCACAACAGCACTGGGGATCTCTGCTTTCCCAGAGATGCAACATCTCACGGTGCTCGGCCGCAGCTAAGCCTCTTGCCGAAAAGGCAAACGTCCGGCTCCTTCTCCCACAAGGAAGGGCCCAGCCCTGAAAGCTCTTGCTGCTCTTCACGTACCCTTGGCGCCCTATCTACAGGCACAACAGCACTGGGGATCTCTGCTTTCCCAGAGACGCACGATGTCAAGGTGCTCGGCCGCGGCAGAGCCTCTTGCCGAAAAGGCAAACGTCCGGCTCCTTCTCCCACAAGGAAGGGCCCAGCCCTGAAAGCTGTTGCTGCTCTTCACCTACCCTTGGCGCCCTATCTACAGGCAAAACAGCACTGGGGAACTGTGCTTTCCCAGAGACGCAACATCTCAAGGTGCTCGGCTGCGGCTAAGCCTCTTGCCGAAAAGGCAAACGTCCGGCTCCTTCTCCCACAAGGAAGGGCCCAGCCCTGAAAGCTCTTGCTGCTCTTCACCTACCCTTGGCGCCCTATCTACAGGCAAAACAGCACTGGGGAACTGTGCTTTCCCAGAGACGCAACATCTCAAGGTGCTCGTCCGCAGCAGAGCCTCTTGCCGAAAAGGCAAACTTCCGACTACTTCTCCCACAAGGAAGGGCCCAGTCCTGAAAGCTGTTGCTGCTCTTCACGGTGCCTTGGCACCCTATCTACAGGCACAACAGCAGTGGGGATCTGTGCTTTCCCAGAGACGCAACATCTCATGGCGCTCGGCCCGCGGCACAGCCTTTTCCCCGAAAAGGCAAACGTCCGGTTCCTTCTCCCACAAGGAAGGGCCCAGCCCTGAAAGCTGTTGCTGCTCTTCACGGTGCCTTGGCGCCCTATCTACAGGCACAACAGCACTGGGGATCTCTGCTTTCCCAGAGACGCAATATGTCATGGCGCTCGGCCGCGGCAGAGCCTCTTGCCGAAAAGGCAAACGTCCAGCTCCTTCTCCCACAAGGAAGGGCCCAGCTCTGAAAGCTCTTGCTGCTCTTCACGGTGCCTTGGCGCCCTATCTACAGGCATAACAGCACTTTTGATCTCTGCTTTCCCAGAGACGCAAGATGTCATGGCGCTCAGCCGCGGCAGAGCCTCTTGCCAAAAAGGCAAGCGTCCGGCTCCTTCTCCCACAAGGAAGGTCCCAGCCCTGAAAGCTGTTGCTGCTCTTCACAGTGCCTTGGTGCCCTATCTACAGGAACAATAGCAGTGGGGATCTGTGCTTTCCCAGAGATGCAACATCTCATGGCGCTCGGCCGCGGCAGAGCCTCTTGCCGAAAAGGCAAACGTCCGGCTCCTTCTCCCACAAGGAAGGGCCCAGCCCTGAAAGCTCTTGCTGCTCTTCACCTACCCTTGGTAGTCAACCTGCAGGCACAACAGCACTGGGGATCTGTGCTTTCCCAGAGACGCAAGATGTCATGGCGCTCAGCCGCGGCAGAGTCTCTTGCCGAAAAGGCAAACGTCCAGCTCCTTCTCCCACAAGGAAGGGGCCCAGCCCTGAAAGCTGTTGCTGCTCTTCACGGTGCCTTGGTGCCCTATCTACAGACACAACAGCACTGGAGATCTCTGCTTTCAAAGAGACGCAAGATGTCATGGCGCTCGGACGCGGCAGGAGCCTCTTGCCGAAAAGGCAAACGTCCGGCTCCTTCTCCCACAAGGAAGGGCCCAGCCCTGAAAGCTCTTGCTGCTCTTCACCTACCCTTGGCGCCCTATCTACAGGCAAAACAGCACTGGGGATCTCTGCTTTCCCAGAGACGCAACATCTCAAGGCGCTCGTCCGCAGCAGTGCCTCTTGCCGAAAAGGCAAACTTCCGACTACTTCTCCCACAAGGAAGGGCCCCAGTCCTTAAAGCTGTTGCTGCTCTTCACGGTGCCTTGGTGCCCTATATACAGGCACAACAGCACTGGAGATCTCTGCTTTCCCAGAGATGCAACATCTCAAAGAGCTCGGCCGCGGCAGAGCCTCTTGCCGAAAAGGCAAACGTCCGGCTCCTTCTCCCACAAGGAAGGGCCCAGCCCTGAAAGCTCTTGCTGCTCTTCACAGTGCCTTGGTGCCCTATCTACAGGAACAATAGCAGTGGGGATCTGTGCTTTCCCAGAGATGCAACATCTCATGGCGCTCGGCCGCGGCAGAGCCTCTTGCCGGAAAAGGGAAATGTCCGGCTCCTTCTCGCACAAGGAAGGGCCCAGCCCTGAAAGCTGTTGCTGATATTCACAGTGCCTTGGCACCCTATCTACAGGCACAACAGCAGTGGTGATCTGTGCTTTCCCACAGACGCAACACCTCATGGCGCTCGGCCCGCGGCAGAGCCTCTTGCCGAAAAGGCAAACGTCCGGCTCCTTCTGCCACAAGGAAGGGCCCAGCCCTGAAAGCTGTTGCTGCTCTTCAGGGTGCCTTGGCGCCCTATCTACAGGCACAACAGCACTGGGGAACTGTGCTTTCCCAGAGACGCAACATCTCAAGGCGCTCGTCCGCAGCAGAGCCTCTTGCCGAAAATGCAAACTTCCGTCTACTTCTCCCACAAGGAAGGGCCCAGTCCTGAAAGCTGTTGCTGATATTCACGGTGCCTTGTCGCCCTATCTACAGGCACAACAGCAGTGGCGATCTCTGCTTTCCCAGAGATGCAACATCTCAAAGTGCTCGGCCGTGTCAAAGCCTCTTGCCGAAAAGGCAAACGTCCGGCTCCTTCTCCCACAAGGAAGGGCCCCAGCCCTGAAAGCTGTTGATGCTCTTCACGGTGCCTTGGCGCCCTATCTACAGGCACAACAGCACTGGGGATCTGTGCTTTCCCAGAGACGCAACATCTCAAGGTGCTCAGCCGCGGCAGAGCCTCTTGCCTAAAAGGCAAACGTCCGGCTCCTTCTCTCACAAGGAAGGGCCCAGCCCTGAAAGCTCTTGCTGCTCTTCACCTACCCTTGGTGCCCTATCTACAGGCACAACAGCACTGGGGATCTCTGTTTTCCCAGAGACGCACGATGTCAAGGCGCTCGGCCGCTGCAGAGCCTCTTGCCGAAAAGGCAAACGTCCGGCTCCTTCTGCCACAAGGAAGGGCCCAGCCCTGAAAGCTGTTGCTGCTCTTCACGGTGCCTTGGCGCCCTATCTACAGGCACAACAGCACTGGGGATCTCTGCTTTCCCACAGACGCAACATCTCAAGGTGCTCGGCCGCGGCAGAGCCTCTTGCTGAAAAGGCAAACGTCCAGCTCCTTCTCCCACAAGGAAGGGCCCAGCCCTGAAAGCTGTTGCTGCTCTTCACCTACCCTTGGCGCCCTATCTACAGGCAAAACAGCACTGGGGAACTGTGCTTTCCCAGAGACGCAACTTCGCATGGCGCTCGGCCGCAGGAGAGCCTCTTGCTGAAAAGGCAAACTTCCGACTCATTCTCCCACAAGGAAAGGCCCAGTCCTGAAAGCTGTTGCTGATATTCACGGTGCCTTGGCACCCTATCTACAGGCACAACAGCAGTGGCGATCTGTGCTTTCCCACAGACTCAACACCTCATGGCGCTCGGCGGCGGCAGAGCCTCTTGCCGAAAAGGCAAACGTCCGGCTCCTTCTCCCACAAGGAAGGGCCCAGCCCTGAAAGCTGTTGCTGCTCTTCACCTACCCTTGGTACCCTTCCTACAGGCACAACAGCAGTGGGGATCTGTGCTTTCCCAGAGACGCAACATCTCACGGTGCTCGGCCGCGGCTAAGCCTCTTGCCGAAAAGGCAAACGTCCGGCTCCTTCTTCCACAAGGAAGGGCCCAGCCCTGAAAGCCTTTGCTGCTCTTCACGTACCCTTGGCGCCGTATCTACAGGCACAACAGCACTGGGGATCTGTGCTTTCCCAGTGACGCAATATCTCATGGCACTCGGCCGCGGCAGAGCCTCTTGCCGAAAAGGCAAGCGTCCGGCTCCTTCTCCCACAAGGAAGGGCCCAGCTCTGAAAGCTGTTGCTGCTCTTCACGGTGCCTTGGTGCCCTATCTACAGGAACAATAGCAGTGGGGATCTGTGCTTTCCCACAGACGCAACATCTCATGGTGCTCGGCCGCGGCAGAGCCTCTTGCCGAAAAGGCAAATGTCCGGCTCCTTCTCCCACAAGGAAGGGCTCAGCTCTGAAAGCTCTTGCTGCTCTTCACCTACCCTTGGCACCCTATCTACAGGCACAACAGCACTGGGGATCTCTGCTTTCCCAGAGATGCAACATCTCACGGTGCTCGGCCGCGGCAGAGCCTCTTGCCGAAAAGGCAAACGTCCGGAACCTTCTCCCACAAGGAAGGGCCCAGCCCTGAAAGCTGTTGCTGCTCTTCACGGTGCCTTGGTGCCCTATCTACAGACACAACAGCACTGGAGATCTCTGCTTTCAAAGAGACGCAAGATGTCATGGCGCTCGGACGCGGCAGAGCCTCTTGCCGAAAAGGCAAACGTCCGGCTCCTTCTCCCACAAGGAAGGGCCCAGCCCTGAAAGCTCTTGCTGCTCTTCACCTACCCTTGGCGCCCTATCTACAGGCAAAACAGCACTGGGGAACTGTGCTTTCCCAGAGACGCAACATCTCAAGGCGCTCGTCCGCAGCAGAGCCTCTTGCCGAAAAGGCAAACTTCCGACTACTTCTCCCACAAGGAAGGGCCCAGTCCTTAAAGCTGTTGCTGCTCTTCACGGTGCCTTGGTGCCCTATATACAGGCACAACAGCACTGGAGATCTCTGCTTTCCCAGAGATGCAACATCTCAAAGAGCTCGGCCGCGGCAGAGCCTCTTGCCGAAAAGGGAAACGTCCGGCTCCTTCTCCCACAAGGAAGGGCCCAGCCCTGAAAGCTCTTGCTGCTCTTCACAGTGCCTTGGTGCCCTATCTACAGGAACAATAGCAGTGGGGATCTGTGCTTTCCCAGAGATGCAACATCTCATGGCGCTCGGCCGCGGCAGAGCCTCTTGCCGGAAAAGGGAAATGTCCGGCTCCTTCTCGCACAAGGAAGGGCCCAGCCCTGAAAGCTGTTGCTGATATTCACAGTGCCTTGGCGCCCTATCTACAGGCACAACAGCAGTGGTGATCTGTGCTTTCCCACAGACGCAACACCTCATGGCGCTCGGCCGCGGCAGAGCCTCTTGCCGAAAAGGCAAAAGTCCGGCTACTTCTCCCACAAGGAAGGGCCCAGCCCTGAAAGCTGTTGCTGCTCTTCACCTACCCTTGGTACCCTACCTGCAGGCACAACAGCACTGGGGATCTTTGCTTTCACAGAGACGCAAGATGTCATGGCGCTCGGCCGCGGCAGAGCCTCTTGCCGAAAAGGCAAACGTCCGGCTCCTTCTGCCACAAGGAAGGGCCCAGCCCTGAAAGCTGTTGCTGCTCTTCAGGGTGCCTTGGCGCCCTATCTACAGGCACAACAGCACTGGGGAACTGTGCTTTCCCAGAGACGCAACATCTCAAGGCGCTCGTCCGCAGCAGAGCCTCTTGCCGAAAATGCAAACTTCCGTCTACTTCTCCCACAAGGAAGGGCCCAGTCCTGAAAGCTGTTGCTGATATTCACGGTGCCTTGGCACCCTATCTACAGGCACAACAGCAGTGGCGATCTCTGCTTTCCCAGAGATGCAACATCTCAAAGTGCTCGGCCGTGTCAAAGCCTCTTGCCGAAAAGGCAAACGTCCGGCTCCTTCTCCCACAAGGAAGGGCCCAGCCCTGAAAGCTGTTGATGCTCTTCACGGTGCCTTGGCGCCCTATCTACAGGCACAACAGCACTGGGGATCTGTGCTTTCCCAGAGACGCAACATCTCAAGGTGCTCAGCCGCGGCAGAGCCTCTTGCCTAAAAGGCAAACGTCCGGCTCCTTATCCCACAAGGAAGGGCCCAGCCCTGAAAGCTCTTGCTGCTCTTCACGTACCCTTGGTGCCCTATCTACAGGCACAACAGCACTGGGGATCTCTGCTTTCCCAGAGACGCACGATGTCAAGGCGCTCGGCCGCGGCAGAGCCTCTTGCCGAAAAGGCAAACGTCCGGCTCCTTCTGCCACAAGGAAGGGCCCAGCCCTGAAAGCTGTTGCTGCTCTTCACGGTGCCTTGGTGCCCTATCTACAGGCACAACAGCACTGGGGATCTGTGCTTTCCCACAGACGCAACATCTCAAGGTGCTCGGCCGCGGCAGAGCCTCTTGCTGAAAAGGCAAACGTCCGGCTCCTTCTCCCACAAGGAAGGGCCCAGCCCTGAAAGCTGTTGCTGCTCTTCACCTACCCTTGGCGCCCTATCTACAGGCAAAACAGCACTGGGGAACTGTGCTTTCCCAGAGACGCAACTTCGCATGGCGCTCGGCCGCAGGAGAGCCTCTTGCTGAAAAGGCAAACTTCCGACTCATTCTCCCACAAGGAAAGGCCCAGTCCTGAAAGCTGTTGCTGATATTCACGGTGCCTTGGCACCCTATCTACAGGCACAACAGCAGTGGCGATCTGTGCTTTCCCACAGACTCAACACCTCATGGCGCTCGGCGGCGGCAGAGCCTCTTGCCGAAAAGGCAAACGTCCGGCTCCTTCTCCCACAAGGAAGGGCCCAGCCCTGAAAGCTGTTGCTGCTCTTCACCTACCCTTGGTACCCTTCCTACAGGCACAACAGCAGTGGGGATCTGTGCTTTCCCAGAGACGCAACATCTCACGGTGCTCGGCCGCGGCTAAGCCTCTTGCCGAAAAGGCAAACGTCCGGCTCCTTCTTCCACAAGGAAGGGCCCAGCCCTGAAAGCCTTTGCTGCTCTTCACGTACCCTTGGCGCCGTATCTACAGGCACAACAGCACTGGGGATCTGTGCTTTCCCAGTGACGCAACATCTCATGGCACTCGGCCGCGGCAGAGCCTCTTGCCGAAAAGGCAAGCGTCCGGCTCCTTCTCCCACAAGGAAGGGCCCAGCTCTGAAAGCTGTTGCTGCTCTTCACGGTGCCTTGGTGCCCTATCTACAGGAACAATAGCAGTGGGGATCTGTGCTTTCCCACAGACGCAACATCTCATGGTGCTCGGCCGCGGCAGAGCCTCTTGCCGAAAAGGCAAATGTCCGGCTCCTTCTCCCACAAGGAAGGGCTCAGCTCTGAAAGCTCTTGCTGCTCTTCACCTACCCTTGGCACCCTATCTACAGGCACAACAGCACTGGGGATCTCTGCTTTCCCAGAGATGCAACATCTCACGGTGCTCGGCCGCGGCTAAGCCTCTTGCCGAAAAGGCAAACGTCCGGCTCCTTCTCCCACAAGGAAGGGCCCAGCCCTGAAAGCTGTTGCTGCTCTTCACATACCCTTGGCGCCCTATCTACAGGCACAACAGCACTGGGGATCTCTGCTTTCCCAGAGACGCACGATGTCAAGGTGCTCGGCCGCGGCAGAGCCTCTTGCCGAAAAGGCAAACGTCCGGCTCCTTCTCCCACAAGGAAGGGCCCAGCCCTGAAAGCTGTTGCTGCTCTTCACCTACCCTTGGCGCCCTATCTACAGGCAAAACAGCACTGGGGAACTGTGCTTTCCCAGAGACGCAACATCTCAAGGTGCTCGGCTGCGGCTAAGCGTCTTGCCGAAAAGGCAAACGTCCGGCTCCTTCTCCCACAAGGAAGGGCCCAGCCCTGAAAGCTCTTGCTGCTCTTCACCTACCCTTGGCGCCCTATCTACAGGCAAAACAGCACTGGGGAACTGTGCTTTCCCAGAGACGCAACATCTCAAGGCGCTCGTCCGCAGCAGAGCCTCTTGCCGAAAAGGCAAACTTCCGACTACTTCTCCCACAAGGAAGGGCCCAGTCCTGAAAGCTGTTGCTGCTCTTCACGGTGCCTTGGTGCCCTATCTACAGGCACAACAGCACTGGGGATCTTTGCTTTCCCAGAGACGCAAGATCTCACGGTGCTCGGCCGCGGCAGAGCCTCTTGCCGAAAAGGCAAACGTCTGGCTCCTTCTCCCACAAGGAAGGGCCCAGCCCTGAAAGCTCTTGCTGCTCTTCACCTACCCTTGGCACCATATCTACAGGCATAACAGCACTTTTGATCTCTGCTTTCCCAGAGACGGAAGATGTCATGGCGCTCAGCCGCGGCAGAGCCTCTTGCCGAAAAGGGAAACGTCCGGCTCCTTCTCCCACAAGGAAGGGCCCAGCCCTGAAAGCTGTTGCTGCTCTTCACAGTGCCTTGGTGCCCTATCTACAGGAACAATAGCAGTGGGGATCTGTGGTTTCCCAGAGATGCAACATCTCATGGCGCTCGGCCGCGGCAGAGCCTCTTGCCAGAAAAGGGAAACGTCCGGCTCCTTCTGCCACAAGGAAGGGCCCAGCCCTGAAAGCTTTTGCTGCTCTTCACGGTGCCTTGGCGCCCTATCTACAGGCACAACAGCACTGGGGATCTCTGCTTTCCCAGAGACGCAATATGTCATGGCGCTCGGCCGCGGCAGAGCCTCTTGCCGAAAAGGGAAACGTCCGGCTCCTTCTGCCACAAGGAAGGTCCCTGCCCTGAAAGCTGTTGCTGCTCTTCACGGTGCCTTGGCGCCCTATCTACAAGCATTACAGCACTTTTGATCTCTGCTTTCCCAGAGACGCAAGATGTCATGGCGCTCAGCCGCGGCAGAGCCTCTTGCCGAAAAGGCAAACGTCCGGCTCCTTCTCCCACAAGGAAGGTCCCAGCCCTGAAAGCTGTTGCTGCTCTTCACGGTGCCTTGGCGCCCTATCTACAGGCACAACAGCACTGGGGATCTGTGCTTTCCCACAGACGCAACACCTCATGGCACTCGGCCGCGGCAGAGCCTCTTGCCGAAAAGGCAAACGTCCGGCTCCTTCTCCCACAAGGAAGGGCCCAGCCCTGAAAGCTCTTGCTGCTCTTCACCTACCCTTGGTAGCCAACCTGCAGGCACAACAGCACTGGGGATCTGTGCTTTCCCAGAGACGCAAGATGTCATGGCGCTCGGCAGCGGCAGAGCCTCTTGCCGAAAAGGCAAACGTCCGGAACCTTCTCCCACAAGGAAGGGCCCAGCCCTGAAAGCTCTTGCTGCTCTTCACGGTGCCTTGGTGCCCTATCTACAGACACAACAGCACTGGAGATCTCTGCTTTCAAAGAGACGCAAGATGTCATGGCGCTCGGACGCGGCAGAGCCTCTTGCCGAAAAGGCAAACGTCCGGCTCCTTCTCCCACAAGGAAGGGCCCAGCCCTGAAAGCTCTTGCTGCTCTTCACCTACCCTTGGCGCCCTATCTACAGGCAAAACAGCACTGGGGAACTGTGCTTTCCCAGAGACGCAACATCTCAAGGCGCTCGTCCGCAGCAGAGCCTCTTGCCGAAAAGGCAAACTTCCGACTACTTCTCCCACAAGGAAGGGCCCAGTCCTTAAAGCTGTTGCTGCTCTTCACGGTGCCTTGGTGCCCTATATACAGGCACAACAGCACTGGAGATCTCTGCTTTCCCAGAGATGCAACATCTCAAAGAGCTCGGCCGCGGCAGAGCCTCTTGCCGAAAAGGGAAACGTCCGGCTCCTTCTCCCACAAGGAAGGGCCCAGCCCTGAAAGCTCTTGCTGCTCTTCACAGTGCCTTGGTGCCCTATCTACAGGAACAATAGCAGTGGGGATCTGTGCTTTCCCAGAGATGCAACATCTCATGGCGCTCGGCCGCGGCAGAGCCTCTTGCCGGAAAAGGGAAATGTCCGGCTCCTTCTCGCACAAGGAAGGGCCCAGCCCTGAAAGCTGTTGCTGATATTCACAGTGCCTTGGCGCCCTATCTACAGGCACAACAGCACTGGGGATCTGTGCTTTCCCACAGACGCAACACCTCATGGCGCTCGGCCGCGGCAGAGCCTCTTGCCGAAAAGGCAAACGTCCGGCTCCTTCTCCCACAAGGAAGGGCCCAGGCCTGAAAGCTGTTGCTGCTCTTCACCTACCCTTGGTACCCTATCTACAGGCACAACAGCACTGGGGAACTGTGCTTTCCCAGAGACGCAACATCTCAAGGTGCTCAGCCGCAGCAGAGCCTCTTGCCGAAAATGCAAACTTCCGTCTACTTCTCCCTCAAGGAAGGGCCCAGTCCTGAAAGCTGTTGCTGCTCTTCAGGGTGCCTTGGCGCCCTATCTACAGGCACAACAGCAGTGGCGATCTCTGCTTTCCCAGAGATGCAACATCTCAAAGTGCTCGGCCGTGTCAAAGCCTCTTGCCGAAAAGGCAAACGTCCGGCTCCTTCTCCCACAAGGAAGGGCCCAGCCCTGAAAGCTGTTGATGCTCTTCACGGTGCCTTGGCGCCCTATCTACAGGCACAACAGCACTGGGGATCTGTGCTTTCCCAGAGACGCAACATCTCAAGGTGCTCAGCCGCGGCAGAGCCTCTTGCCTAAAAGGCAAACGTCCGGCTCCTTCTCCCACAAGGAAGGGCCCAGCCCTGAAAGCTCTTGCTGCTCTTCACGTACCCTTGGTGCCCTATCTACAGGCACAACAGCACTGGGGATCTCTGCTTTCCCAGAGACGCACGATGTCAAGGCGCTCGGCCGCGGCAGAGCCTCTTGCTGAAAAGGCAAACGTCCGGCTCCTTCTCCCACAAGGAAGGGCCCAGCCCTGAAAGCTGTTGCTGCTCTTCACCTACCCTTGGCGCCCTATCTACAGGCAAAACAGCACTGGGGAACTGTGCTTTCCCAGAGACGCAACTTCGCATGGCGCTCGGCCGCAGGAGAGCCTCTTGCTGAAAAGGCAAACTTCCGACTCATTCTCCCACAAGGAAAGGCCCAGTCCTGAAAGCTGTTGCTGATATTCACGGTGCCTTGGCACCCTATCTACAGGCACAACAGCAGTGGCGATCTGTGCTTTCCCACAGACTTAACACCTCATGGCGCTCGGCGGCGGCAGAGCCTCTTGCCGAAAAGGCAAACGTCCGGCTCCTTCTCCCACAAGGAAGGGCCCAGCCCTGAAAGCTGTTGCTGCTCTTCACCTACCCTTGGTACCCTTCCTACAGGCACAACAGCAGTGGGGATCTGTGCTTTCCCAGAGACGCAACATCTCACGGTGCTCGGCCGCGGCTAAGCCTCTTGCCGAAAAGGCAAACGTCCGGCTCCTTCTTCCACAAGGAAGGGCCCAGCTCTGAAAGCTGTTGCTGCTCTTCACGGTGCCTTGGTGCCCTATCTACAGGAACAATAGCAGTGGGGATCTGTGCTTTCCCAGAGACGCAACATCTCATGGTGCTCGGCCGCGGCAGAGCCTCTTGCCGAAAAGGCAAATGTCCGGCTCCTTCTCCCACAAGGAAGGGCTCAGCTCTGAAAGCTCTTGCTGCTCTTCACCTACCCTTGGCACCCTATCTACAGGCACAACAGCACTGGGGATCTCTGCTTTCCCAGAGATGCAACATCTCACGGTGCTCGGCCGCGGCTAAGCCTCTTGCCGAAAAGGCAAACGTCCGGCTCCTTCTCCCACAAGGAAGGGCCCAGCCCTGAAAGCTCTTGCTGCTCTTCACGTACCCTTGGCGCCCTATCTACAGGCACAACAGCACTGGGGATCTGTGCTTTCCCAGAGACGCACGATGTCAAGGTGCTCGGCCGCGGCAGAGCCTCTTGCCGAAAAGGCAAACGTCCGGCTCCTTCTCCCACAAGGAAGGGCCCAGCCCTGAAAGCTGTTGCTGCTCTTCACCTACCCTTGGTGCCCTATCTACAGGCACAAGAGCACTGGGGAACTGTGCTTTCCCAGAGACGCAACATCTCAAGGTGCTCGGCTGCGGCTAAGCGTCTTGCCGAAAAGGCAAACGTCCGGCTCCTTCTCCCACAAGGAAGGGCCCAGCCCTGAAAGCTCTTGCTGCTCTTCACCTACCCTTGGCGCCCTATCTACAGGCAAAACAGCACTGGGGAACTGTGCTTTCCCAGAGACGCAACATCTCAAGGCGCTCGTCCGCAGCAGAGCCTCTTGCTGAAAAGGCAAACTTCCGACTACTTCTCCCACAAGGAACGGCCCAGTCCTGAAAGCTGTTGCTGCTCTTCACGGTGCCTTGGCGCCCTATCTACAGGCACAACAGCACTGGGGAACTGTGCTTTCCCAGAGACGCAACATCTCATGGCGCTCGGACGCAGCAGAGCCTCTTGCCGAAAAGGCAAACTTCCGACTCCTTCTCCCACAAGGAAGGGCTCAGCTCTGAAAGCTCTTGCTGCTCTTCACCTACCCTTGGCGCCCTATCTACAGGCACAACAGCACTGGGGATCTGTGCTTTCCCAGAGACGCAAGATCTCACGGTGCTCGGCCGCGGCAGAGCCTCTTGCCGAAAAGGCAAACGTCCGGCTCCTTCTCCCACAAGGAAGGGCCCAGTCCTGAAAGCTGTTGCTGCTCTTCACGGTGCCTTGGCGCCCTATCTACAGGCACAACAGCACTGGGGATCTTTGCTTTCCCAGAGACGCAAGATCTCACGGTGCTCGGCCGCGGCAGAGCCTCTTGCCGAAAAGGCAAACGTCCGGCTCCTTCTCCCACAAGGAAGGGCCCAGCCCTGAAAGCTCTTGCTGCTCTTCACGTACCCTTGGCGCCCTATCTACAGGCATAACAGCACTTTTGATCTCTGCTTTCCCAGAGACGGAAGATGTCATGGCGCTCGGCCGCGGCATAGCCTCTTGCCGAAAAGGCAAACGTCCGGATCCTTCTCCCACAAGGAAGGGCCCAGCCCTGAAAGCTGTTGCTGATATTCACGGTGCCTTGGCGCCCTATCTACAGGCACAACAGCAGTGGCGATCTGTGCTTTCCCAGAGACGCAACATCTCATGGCGCTCGGCCGCTGCAGAGCCTCTTGCCGAAAAGGCAAACGTCCGGCTCCTTCTCCCACAAGGAAGGGCCCAGCCCTGAAAGCTGTTGCTGATATTCACGGTGCCTTGGTGCCCTATCTACAGGCACAACAGCAGTGGGGATCTCTGCTTTCCCAGAGACGCAAGATGTTATGGCGCTCGTACGCGGCAGAGCCTCTTGCCGAAAAGGCAAACGTCCGGCTCCTTCTGCCACAAGGAAGGACCCAGCCCTGAAAGCTGTTGCTGCTCTTCACGGTGCCTTGGTGCCCTATCTACAGGCACAACAGCAGTGGGGATCTGTGCTTTCCCAGTGACGCAACACCTCATGGCACTCGGCCGCGGCACAGCCTCTTGCCGAAAAGGCAAACGTCCGGCTCCTTCTCCCACAAGGAAGGGCCCAGCCCTGAAAGCTGTTGCTGCTCTTCACCTACCCTTGGTACCTTACCTACAGGCACAACAGCACTTTTGATCTGTGCTTTCCCAGAGACGCAACATCTCACGGTGCTCGGCCGCGGCAGAGCCTCTTGCCGAAAAGGCAAACGTCCGGCTCCTTCTCCCACAAGGAAGGGCCCAGCCCTGAAAGCCTTTGCTGCTCTTCACGTACCCTTGGCGCCCTATCTACAGGCACAACAGCACTGGGGATCTGTGCTTTCCCAGTGACGCAACATCTCATTGCGCTCGGCCGCGGCAGAGCCTCTTGCCGAAAAGGCAAACGTCCGGCTCCTTCTCCCACAAGGAAGGGCCCAGCTCTGAAAGCTCTTGCTGCTCTTCACGGTGCCTTGGCGCCCTATTTACAGGCACAACAGCAGTGGGGATCTGTGCTTTCCCACAGACGCAACACCTCATGGTGCTCGGCCGAGGCAGAGCCTCTTGCCGAAAAGGCAAATGTCCGGCTCGTTCTCCCACAAATAAGGGCTCAGCTCTGAAAGCTCTTGCTGCTCTTCACCTACCCTTGGCGCCCTATCTACAGGCACAACAGCACTGGGGATCTGTGCTTTCCCAGTGACGCAACATCTCATGGCGCTCGGCCACGGCAGAGCCTCTTGCCGAAAAGGCAAACGTCCGGCTCCTTCTCCCACAAGGAAGGGCCCAGCCCTGAAAGCTGTTGCTGCTCTTCACGGTGCCTTGGCGCCCTATCTACAGGCACAACAGCACTGGGGATCTCTGCTTTCCCAGAGACGCAAGATCTCACGGTGCTCGGCCGCGGCAGAGCCTCTTGCCGAAAAGGCAAACGTCCGGCTCCTTCTTCCACAAGGAAGGGCCCAGCCCTGAAAGCCTTTGCTGCTCTTCACGTACCCTTGGCGCCGTATCTACAGGCACAACAGCACTGGGGATCTGTGCTTTCCCAGTGACGCAACATCTCATGGCACTCGGCCGCGGCAGAGCCTCTTGCCGAAAAGGCAAGCGTCCGGCTCCTTCTCCCACAAGGAAGGGCCCAGCTCTGAAAGCTGTTGCTGCTCTTCACGGTGCCTTGGTGCCCTATCTACAGGAACAATAGCAGTGGGGATCTGTGCTTTCCCACAGACGCAACATCTCATGGTGCTCGGCCGCGGCAGAGCCTCTTGCCGAAAAGGCAAATGTCCGGCTCCTTATCCCACAAGGAAGGGCTCAGCTCTGAAAGTTCTTGCTGCTCTTCACCTACCCTTGGCACCCTATCTACAGGCACAACAGCACTGGGGATCTCATCTTTCCCAGAGATGCAACATCTCACGGTGCTCGGCCGCGGCTAAGCCTCTTGCCGAAAAAGCAAACTTCCGACTACTTCTCCCACAAGGAAGGGCCCAGTCCTGAAAGCTGTTGCTGCTCTTCACGGTGCCTTGGCGCCCTATCTACAGGCACAACAGCACTGGGGATCTTTGCGTTCCCAGAGACGCAAGATCTCACGGTGCTCGGCCGCGGCAGAGCCTCTTGCCGAAAAGGCAAACGTCCGGCTCCTTCTCCCACAAGGAAGGGCCAGCCCTGAAAGCTCTTGCTGCTCTTCACGTACCCTTGGCACCCTATCTACAGGCATAACAGCACTTTTGATCTCTGCTTTCCCACAGACGCAAGATGTCATGGCGCTCGTCCGCGGCAGAGCCTCTTGCCGAAAAGGGAAACGTCCGGCTCCTTCTCCCACAAGGAAGGGCCCAGCCCTGAAAGCTGTTGCTGCTCTTCACAGTGCCTTGGTGCCCTATCTACAGGAACAATAGCAGTGGGGATCTGTGGTTTCCCAGAGATGCAACATCTCATGGCGCTCGGCCGCGGCAGAGCCTCTTGCCAGAAAAGGGAAACGTCCGGCTCCTTCTCCCACAAGGAAGGGCCCAACCCTGAAAGCTGTTGCTGATATTCACGGTGCCTTGGCGCCCTATCTACAGGCACAACAGCAGTGGGGATCTCTGCTTTCCCAGAGATGCAACATCTCACGGTGCTCGGCCGCGGCTAAGCCTCTTGCCGAAAAGGCAAACGTCCGGCTCCTTCTCCCACAAGGAAGGGCCCAGCCCTGAAAGCTCTTGCTGCTCTTCACCTACCCTTGGCACCCTATCTACAGGCACAACAGCACTGGGGATCTCTGCTTTCCCAGAGATGCAACATCTCACGGTGCTCGGCCGCGGCTAAGCCTCTTGCCGAAAAGGCAAACGTCCGGCTCCTTCTCCCACAAGGAAGGGCCCAGCCCTGAAAGCTCTTGCTGCTCTTCACGTATCCTTGGCGCCCTATCTACAGGCACAACAGCACTGGGGATCTCTGCTTTCCCAGAGACGCACGATGTCAAGGTGCTCGGCCGCGGCAGAGCCTCTTGCCGAAAAGGCAAACGTCCGGCTCCTTCTCCCACAAGGAAGGGCCCAGCCCTGAAAGCTGTTGCTGCTCTTCACCTACCCTTGGCGCCCTATCTACAGGCAAAACAGCACTGGGGAACTGTGCTTTCCCAGAGACGCAACATCTCAAGGTGCTCGGCTGCGGCTAAGCCTCTTGCCGAAAAGGCAAACGTCCGGCTCCTTCTCCCACAAGGAAGGGCCCAGCCCTGAAAGCCTTTGCTGCTCTTCACGTACCCTTGGCGCCCTATCTACAGGCACAACAGCACTGGGGATCTGTGCTTTCCCAGTGACGCAAGATCTCATTGCGCTCGGCCGCGGCAGAGCCTCTTGCCGAAAAGGCAAACGTCCGGCTCCTTCTCCCACAAGGAAGGGCCCAGCTCTGAAAGCTCTTGCTGCTCTTCACGGTGCCTTGGCGCCCTATCTACAGGCACAACAGCAGTGGGGATCTGTGCTTTCCCACAGACGCAACACCTCATGGCGCTCGGCCGAGGCAGAGCCTCTTGCCGAAAAGGCAAATGTCCGGCTCCTTCTCCCACAAGGAAGGGCTCAGCTCTGAAAGCTCTTGCTGCTCTTCACGTACCCTTGGTGCCCTATATACAGGCACAACAGCAGTGGGGTCTCTGCTTTCCCAGAGACGCAAGGTGTCATGGCGCTCGGCCGCGGCAGAGCCTCTTGCCGAAAAGGCAAACGTCCGGCTCCTTCTCCCACAAGGAAGGGCCCAGCCCTGAAAGCTGTTGCTGCTCTTCACGGTGCCTTGGCGCCCTATCTACAGGCACAACAGCACTGGGGATCTCTGCTTTCCCAGAGACGCAAGATCTCACGGTGCTCGGCCGCGGCAGAGCCTCTTGCCGAAAAGGCAAACGTCCGGCTCCTTCTCCCACAAGGAAGGGCCCAGCCCTGAAAGCTCTTGCTGCTCTTCACGTACCCTTGGCGCCCTATCTACAGGCATAACAGCACTTTTGATCTCTGCTTTCCCAGAGACGGAAGATGTCATGGCGCTCGGCCGCGGCAGAGCTTCTTGCCGAAAAGGCAAACGTCCGGCTCCTTCTCCCACAAGGAAGGGCCCAGCCCTGAAAGCTGTTGCTGATATTCACGGTGCCTTGGCGCCCTATCTACAGGCAAAACAGCACTGGGGATCTCTGCTTTCCCAGAGACGCAAGATGTTATGGCGCTCGTACGCGGCAGAGCCTCTTGCCGAAAAGGCAAACGTCCGGCTCCTTCTCCCACAAGGAAGGACCCAGCCCTGAAAGCTGTTGCTGCTCTTCACGGTGCCTTGGTGCCCTATCTACAGGCACAACAGCACTGGGGATCTGTGCTTTCCCAGTGACGCAACATCTCAAGGTGCTCGGCCGCGGCTAAGCCTCTTGCCGAAAAGGCAAACGTCCGGCTCCTTCTCCCACAAGGAAGGGCCCAGCCCTGAAAGCTGTTGCTGCTCTTCACCTACCCTTGTGCCCTATCTACAGGCACAACAGCACTGGGGAACTGTGCTTTCCCAGAGACGCAACTTCTCATGGCGCTCGGCCGCGGCAGAGCCTCTTGCCGAAAAGGCAAACTTCCGACCCCTACTCCAACAAGGAAGGGCCCGGTCCTGAAAGCTGTTGCTGCTCTTCACCTACCCTTGGTACCCTACCTACAGGCACAACAGCAGTGGGGATCTGTGCTTTCCCAGAGACGCAACACCTCATGGCGCTCGGCCGCGGCACATCCTCTTGCCGAAAAGGCAAACGTCCGGCTCCTTCTCCCACAAGGAAGGGCCCAGCCCTGAAAGCTGTTGCTGCTCTTCACCTACCCTTGGTACCCTACCTACAGGCACAACAGCACTGGGGATCTGTGCTTTCCCAGAGACGCAACATCTCACGGTGCTCGGCCGCGGCAGAGCCTCTTGCCGAAAAGGCAAACGTCCGGCTCCTTCTCCCACAAGGAAGGGTCCAGCTCTGAAAGCTCTTGCTGCTCTTCACGGTGCCTTGGCGCCCTATCTACAGGCACAACAGCACTGGGGATCTGAGCTTTCCCACAGACGCAACACCTCATGGCGCTCGGCCGAGGCAGAGCCTCTTGCCGAAAAGGCAAATGTCCGGCTCCTTCTCCCACAAGGAAGGGCTCAGCTCTGAAAGCTCTTGCTGCTCTTCACCTACCCTTGGCGCCCTATCTACAGGCAAAACAGCAGTGGCGATCTCTGCTTTCCCAGTGACGCAACATCTCATGGCGCTCGGCCACGGCAGAGTCTCTTGCTGAAAAGGCAAACGTCCGGCTCCTTCTCCCACAAGGAAGGGCTCAGCTCTGAAAGCTCTTGCTGCTCTTCACGTACCCTTGGTGCCCTATACACAGGCACAACAGCAGTGGGGTCTATGCTTTCCCAGAGACGCAAGGTGTCATGGCGCTCGGCCGCGGCAGAGCCTCTTGCCGAAAAGGCAAACGTCCGGCTCCTTCTCCCACAAGGAAGGGCCCAGCTCTGAAAGCTGTTGCTGCTCTTCACGGTGCCTTGGCGCCCTATCTACAGGCACAACAGCACTGGGGATCTGTGCTTTCCCACAGACGCATCATCTCAAGGTGCTCGGCCGCGGCAGAGCAGCTTGCTGAAAAGGCAAACGTCCGGCTCCTTCTCCCACAAGGAAGGGCCCAGCCCTGAAAGCTGTTGCTGCTCTTCACCTACCCTTGGTGCCCTATCTACAGGCAAAACAGCAGTGGGGAACTGTGCTCTCCCAGAGACGCAAGATCTCACGGTGCTCGGCCGCGGCAGAGCCTCTTGCCGAAAAGGCAAATGTCCGGCTCCTTCTCCCACAAGGAAGGGCTCAGCTCTGAAAGCTCTTGCTGCTCTTCACCTACCCTTGGCGCCCTATCTACAGGCACAACAGCACTGGGGATCTCTGCTTTCCCAGAGATGCAACATCTCAAAGTGCTCGGCCGTGGCAAAGCCTCTTGCCGAAAAGGCAAACGTCCGGCTCCTTCTCCCACAAGGAAGGGCCCAGCCCTGAAAGCTGTTGCTGCTCTTCACGGTGCCTTGGCGCCCTATCTACAGGCACAACAGCACTGGGGATCCCTGCTTTCCCAGAGACGCAAGATCTCACGGTGCTCAGCCGCGGCAGAGCCTCTTGCCGAAAAGGCAAACGTCCGGCTCCTTCTCCCACAAGGAAGGGCCCAGCCCTGAAAGCTCTTGCTGCTCTTCACGTACCCTTGGCGCCCTATCTACAGGCATAACAGCACTTTTGATCTCTGCTTTCCCAGAGACGGAAGATGTCATGGCGCTCGGCCGCGGCAGAGCCTCTTGCCGAAAAGGCAAACGTCCGGCTCCTTCTCCCACAAGGAAGGGCCCAGCCCTGAAAGCTGTTGCTGATATTCACGGTGCCTTGGCGCCCTATCTACAGGCACAACAGCAGTGGCGATCTGTGCTTTCCCAGAGACGCAACATCTCATGGCGCTCGGCCGCGGCAGAGCCTCTTGCCGAAAAGGCAAACGTCCGGCTCCTTCTCCCACAAGGAAGGGCCCAGCCCTGAAAGCTGTTGCTGATATTCACGGTGCCTTGGTGCCCTATCTACAGGCACAACAGCACTGGGGATCTCTGCTTTCCCAGAGACGCAAGATGTTATGGCGCTCGTACGCGGCAGAGCCTCTTGCCGAAAAGGCAAACGTCCGGCTCTTTCTGCCACAAGGAAGGACCCAGCCCTGAAAGCTGTTGCTGCTCTTCACGGTGCCTTGGTGCCCTATCTACAGGCACAACAGCACTGGGGATCTGTGCTTTCCCAGTGACGCAACATCTCAAGGTGCTCGGCCGCGGCTAAGCCTCTTGCCGAAAAGGCAAACGTCCGGCTCCTTCTCCCACAAGGAAGGGCCCAGCCCTGAAAGCTGTTGCTGCTCTTCACCTACCCTTGGCACCCTATCTACAGGCACAACAGCACTGGGGATCTCTGCTTTCCCAGAGATGCAACATCTCACGGTGCTCGGCCGCGGCTAAGCCTCTTGCCGAAAAGGCAAACGTCCGGCTCCTTCTCCCACAAGGAAGGGCTCAGCTCTGAAAGCTCTTGCTGCTCTTCACCTACCCTTGGCACCCTATCTACAGGCACAACAGCACTGGGGATCTCTGCTTTACCAGAGATGCAACATCTCACGGTGCTCGGCCGCGGCTAAGCCTCTTGCCGAAAAGGCAAACGTCCGGCTCCTTCTCCCACAAGGAAGGGCCCAGCCCTGAAAGCTCTTGCTGCTCTTCACGTACCCTTGGCGCCCTATCTACAGGCACAACAGCACTGGGGATCTCTGCTTTCCCAGAGACGCACGATGTCAAGGTGCTCGGCCGCGGCAGAGCCTCTTGCCGAAAAGGCAAACGTCCGGCTCCTTCTCCCACAAGGAAGGGCCCAGCCCTGAAAGCTGTTGCTGCTCTTCACCTACCCTTGGCGCCCTATCTACAGGCAAAACAGCACTGGGGAACTGTGCTTTCCCAGAGACGCAACATCTCAAGGTGCTCGGCTGCGGCTAAGCCTCTTGCCGAAAAGGCAAACGTCCGGCTCCTTCTCCCACAAGGAAGGGCCCAGCCCTGAAAGCCTTTGCTGCTCTTCACGTACCCTTGGCGCCCTATCTACAGGCACAACAGCACTGGGGATCTGTGCTTTCCCAGTGACGCAACATCTCATTGCGCTCGGCCGCGGCAGAGCCTCTTGCCGAAAAGGCAAACGTCCGGCTCCTTCTCCCACAAGGAAGGGCCCAGCCCTGAAAGCTCTTGCTGCTCTTCACAGTGCCTTGGCGCCCTATCTACAGGCACAACAGCAGTGGGGATCTGTGCTTTCCCACAGACGCAACACCTCATGGCGCTCGGCCGAGGCAGAGCCTCTTGCCGAAAAGGCAAATGTCCGGCTCCTTCTCCCACAAGGAAGGGCTCAGCTCTGAAAGCTCTTGCTGCTCTTCACGTACCCTTGGTGCCCTATATACAGGCACAACAGCAGTGGGGTCTCTGCTTTCCCAGAGACGCAAGGTGTCATGGCGCTCGGCCGCGGCAGAGCCTCTTGCCGAAAAGGCAAACGTCCGGCTCCTTCTCCCACAAGGAAGGGCCCAGCCCTGAAAGCTGTTGCTGCTCTTCACGGTGCCTTGGCGTCCTATCTACAGGCACAACAGCACTGGGGATCTCTGCTTTCCCAGAGACGCAAGATCTCACGGTGCTCGGCCGCGGCAGAGCCTCTTGCCGAAAAGGCAAACGTCCGGCTCCTTCTCCCACAAGGAAGGGCCCAGTCCTGAAAGCTGTTGCTGCTCTTCACGGTGCCTTGGCGCCCTATCTACAGGCACAACAGCACTGGGGATCTTTGCTTTCCCAGAGACGCAAGATCTTACGGTGCTCGGCCGCGGCAGAGCCTCTTGCCGACAAGGCAAACGTCCGGCTCCTTCTGCCACAACGAAGGGCCCAGCCCTGAAAGCTGTTGCTGATATTCACGGTGCCTTGGCGCCCTATCTACAGGCACAACAGCACTGGGGATCTCTGCTTTCCCAGAGACGCAAGATGTTATGGCGCTCGTACGCGGCAGAGCCTCTTGCCGAAAAGGCAAACGTCCGGCTCCTTCTCCCACAAGGAAGGACCCAGCCCTGAAAGCTGTTGCTGCTCTTCACGGTGCCTTGGTGCCCTATCTACAGGCACAACAGCACTGGGGATCTGTGCTTTCCCAGTGACGCAACATCTCAAGGTGCTCGGCCGCGGCAGAGCCTCTTGCCGAAAAGGCAAACGTCCGGCTCCTTCTCCCACAAGGAAGGGCCCAGCCCTGAAAGCTGTTGCTGCTCTTCACCTACCCTTGTGCCCTATCTACAGGCACAACAGCACTGGGGAACTGTGCTTTCCCAGAGACGCAACTTCTCATGGCGCTCGGCCGCGGCAGAGCCTCTTGCCGAAAAGGCAAACTTCCGACCCCTACTCCAACAAGGAAGGGCCCAGTCCTGAAAGCTGTTGCTGCTCTTCACCTACCCTTGGTACCCTACCTACAGGCACAACAGCAGTGGGGATCTGTGCTTTCCCAGAGACGCAACACCTCATGGCGCTCGGCCGCGGCACATCCTCTTGCCGAAAAGGCAAACGTCCGGCTCCTTCTCCCACAAGGAAGGGCCCAGCCCTGAAAGCTGTTGCTGCTCTTCACCTACCCTTGGTACCCTACCTACAGGCACAACAGCACTGGGGATCTGTGCTTTCCCAGAGACGCAACATCTCACGGTGCTCGGCCGCGGCAGAGCCTCTTGCCGAAAAGGCAAACGTCCGGCTCCTTCTCCCACAAGGAAGGGTCCAGCTCTGAAAGCTCTTGCTGCTCTTCACGGTGCCTTGGCGCCCTATCTACAGGCACAACAGCACTGGGGATCTCTGCTTTCCCACAGACGCAACACCTCATGGCGCTCGGCCGAGGCAGAGCCTCTTGCCGAAAAGGCAAATGTCCGGCTCCTTCTCCCACAAGGAAGGGCTCAGCTCTGAAAGCTCTTGCTGCTCTTCACCTACCCTTGGCGCCCTATCTACAGGCAAAACAGCAGTGGCGATCTCTGCTTTCCCAGTGACGCAACATCTCATGGCGCTCGGCCACGGCAGAGTCTCTTGCTGAAAAGGCAAACGTCCGGCTCCTTCTCCCACAAGGAAGGGCCCAGCCCTGAAAGCTCTTGCTGCTCTTCACGTACCCTTGGTGCCCTATCTACAGGCATAACAGCACTTTTGATCTCTGCTTTCCCAGAGACGGAAGATGTCATGGCGCTCGGCCGCGGCAGAGCCTCTTGCCGAAAAGGCAAACGTCCGGCTCCTTCTCCCACAAGGAAGGGCCCAGCCCTGAAAGCTGTTGCTGATATTCACGGTGCCTTGGCGCCCTATCTACAGGCACAACAGCAGTGGCGATCTGTGCTTTCCCAGAGACGCAACATCTCATGGCGCTCGGCCGCGGCAGAGCCTCTTGCCGAAAAGGCAAACGTCCGGCTCCTTCTCCCACAAGGAAGGGCCCAGCCCTGAAAGCTGTTGCTGCTCTTCACCTACCCTTGGTGCCCTATCTACAGGCAAAACAGCAGTGGGGAACTGTGCTCTCCCAGAGACGCAAGATCTCACGGTGCTCGGCCGCGGCAGAGCCTCTTGCCGAAAAGGCAAATGTCCGGCTCCTTCTCCCACAAGGAAGGGCTCAGCTCTGAAAGCTCTTGCTGCTCTTCACCTACCCTTGGCGCCCTATCTACAGGCACAACAGCACTGGGGATCTCTGCTTTCCCAGAGATGCAACATCTCAAAGTGCTCGGCCGTGGCAAAGCCTCTTGCCGAAAAGGCAAACGTCCGGCTCCTTCTCCCACAAGGAAGGGCCCAGCCCTGAAAGCTGTTGCTGCTCTTCACGGTGCCTTGGCGCCCTATCTACAGGCACAACAGCACTGGGGATCCCTGCTTTCCCAGAGACGCAAGATCTCACGGTGCTCGGCCGCGGCAGAGCCTCTTGCCGAAAAGGCAAACGTCCGGCTCCTTCTCCCACAAGGAAGGGCCCAGCCCTGAAAGCTCTTGCTGCTCTTCACGTACCCTTGGTGCCCTATCTACAGGCATAACAGCACTTTTGATCTCTGCTTTCCCAGAGACGGAAGATGTCATGGCGCTCGGCCGCGGCAGAGCCTCTTGCCGAAAAGGCAAACGTCCGGCTCCTTCTCCCACAAGGAAGGGCCCAGCCCTGAAAGCTGTTGCTGATATTCACGGTGCCTTGGCGCCCTATCTACAGGCACAACAGCAGTGGCGATCTGTGCTTTCCCAGAGACGCAACATCTCATGGCGCTCGGCCGCGGCAGAGCCTCTTGCCGAAAAGGCAAACGTCCGGCTCCTTCTCCCACAAGGAAGGGCCCAGCCCTGAAAGCTGTTGCTGATATTCACGGTGCCTTGGTGCCCTATCTACAGGCACAACAGCACTGGGGATCTCTGCTTTCCCAGAGACGCAAGATGTTATGGCGCTCGTACGCGGCAGAGCCTCTTGCCGAAAAGGCAAACGTCCGGCTCCTTCTGCCACAAGGAAAGACCCAGCCCTGAAAGCTGTTGCTGCTCTTCACGGTGCCTTGGTGCCCTATCTACAGGCACAACAGCACTGGGGATCTGTGCTTTCCCAGTGACGAAACATCTCAAGGTGCTCGGCCGCGGCTAAGCCTCTTGCCGAAAAGGCAAACGTCCGGCTCCTTCTCCCACAAGGAAGGGCCCAGCCCTGAAAGCTGTTGCTGCTCTTCACCTACCCTTGTGCCCTATCTACAGGCACAACAGCACTGGGGAACTGTGCTTTCCCAGAGACGCAACTTCTCATGGCGCTCGGCCGCGGCAGAGCCTCTTGCCGAAAAGGCAAACTTCCGACCCCTACTCCAACAAGGAAGGGCCCAGTCCTGAAAGCTGTTGCTGCTCTTCACCTACCCTTGGTACCCTACCTACAGGCACAACAGCAGTGGGGATCTGTGCTTTCCCAGAGACGCAACACCTCATGGCGCTCGGCCACGGCACATCCTCTTGCCGAAAAGGCAAACGTCCGGCTCCTTCTCCCACAAGGAAGGGCCCAGCCCTGAAAGCTGTTGCTGCTCTTCACCTACCCTTGGTACCCTACCTACAGGCACAACAGCACTGGGGATCTGTGCTTTCCCAGAGACGCAACATCTCACGGTGCTCGGCCGCGGCAGAGCCTCTTGCCGAAAAGGCAAACGTCCGGCTCCTTCTCCCACAAGGAAGGGCCCAGCTCTGAAAGCTCTTGCTGCTCTTCACGGTGCCTTGGCGCCCTATCTACAGGCACAACAGCAGTGGGGATCTGTGCTTTCCCACAGACGCAACACCTCATGGCGCTCGGCCGAGGCAGAGCCTCTTGCCGAAAAGGCAAATGTCCGGCTCCTTCTCCCACAAGGAAGGGCTCAGCTCTGAAAGCTGTTGCTGATCTTCACCTACCCTTGGCGCCCTATCTACAGGCACAACAGCAGTGGCGATCTCTGCTTTCCCAGTGACGCAACATCTCATGGCGCTCGGCCACGGCAGAATCTCTTGCTGAAAAGGCAAACGTCCGGCTCCTTCTCCCACAAGGAAGGGCTCAGCTCTGAAAGCTCTTGCTGCTCTTCACGTACCCTTGGTTCCCTATATACAGGCACAACAGCACTGGGGATCTCTGCTTTCCCAGAGACGCAAGGTGTCATGGCGCTCGGACGCGGCAGAGCCTCTTGCCGAAAAGGCAAACGTCCGGCTCCTTCTGCCACAAGGAAGGGCCCAGCCCTGAAAGCTGTTGCTGCTCTTCACGGTGCCTTGGCGCCCTATCTACAGGCACAACAGCACTGGGGATCTGTGCTTTCCCAGTGACGCAACATCTCAAGGTGCTCGTCCGCAGCTAAGCCTCTTGCCGAAAAGGCAAACGTCCGGCTCCTTCTCCCACAAGGAAGGGCCCAGCCCTGAAAGCTGTTGCTGTTCTTCACCTACCCTTGGCGCCCTATCTACAGGCAAAACAGCACTGGGGAACTGTGCTTTCCCAGAGACGCAACTTCGCATGGCGCTCGGCCTCTGCAGAGCCTCTTGCCGAAAAGGCAAACGTCCGACTCCTTCTCCCACAAGGAAGGGCCCAGTCCTGAAAGCTGTTGCTGATATTCACGGTGCCTTGGCGCCCTATCTACAGGCACAACAGCAGTGGCGATCTGTGCTTTCCAAGAGACGCAACACCTCATGGCGCTCGGCCGCGGCACAGCCTCTTGCCGAAAAGGCAAACGTCCGGCTCCTTCTCCCACAAGGAAGGGCCCAGCCCTGAAAGCTGTTGCTGCTCTTCACCTACCCTTGGTACCCTACCTACAGGCACAACAGCACTGGGGATCTCTGCTTTCCCAGAGACGCAACATCTCACGGTGCTCGGCCGCGGCAGAGCCTCTTGCCGAAAAGGCAAGCGTCCGGCTCCTTCTCCCACAAGGAAGGGCCCAGCTCTGAAAGCTCTTGCTGCTCTTCACGGTGCCTTGGCGCCCTATCTACAGGCACAACAGCAGTGGCGATCTCTGCTTTCCCACAGACGCAACACCTCATGGCGCTCGGCCGCGGCAGAGCCTCTTGCCGAAAAGGCAAATGTCCGGCTCCTTCTCCCACAAGGAAGGGCTCAGCTTTGAAAGATCTTGCTGCTCTTCACCTACCCTTGGCGCCCTATCTACAGGCACAACAGCACTGGGGATCTCTGCTTTCCCAGAGATGCAACATCTCAAAGTGCTCGGCCGTGGCAAAGCCTCTTGCCGAAAAGGCAAACGTCCGGCTCCTTCTCCCACAAGGAAGGGCCCAGCCCTGAAAGCTGTTGCTGATATTCACGGTGCCTTGGCGCCCTATCTACAGGCACAACAGCAGTGGGGATCTGTGCTTTCCCAGAGACTCAACATCTCATGGCGTTCGGCGGCGGCAGAGCCTCTTGCCGAAAAGGCAAACGTCCGGCTCCTTCTCCCACAAGGAAGGGCCCAGCCCTGAAAGCTGTTGCTGCTCTTCACCTACCCTTGGTACCCTACCTACAGGCACAACAGCACTGGGGATCTGTGCTTTCCCAGAGACGCAACATCTCACGGTTCTCAGCCGCGGCAGAGCCTCTTGCCGAAAAGGAAAACGTCCGGCTCCTTCTCCCACAAGGAAGGGCCCAGCCCTGAAAGCCTTTCTACTCTTCACGTACCCTTGGCGCCCTACCTACAGGCACAACAGCACTGGGGATCTGTGCTTTCCCAGTGACGCAACATCTCATTGCGCTCGGCCGCGGCAGAGCCTCTTGCCGAAAAGGCAAGCGTCCGGCTCCTTCTCCCACAAGGAAGGGCCCAGCTCTGAAAGCTCTTGCTGCTCTTCAGGGTGCCTTGGCGCCCTATCTACAGGCACAACAGCAGTGGGGATCTGTGCTTTGCCACAGACGCAAGATGTCATGGCGCTCGGACGCGGCAGAGCCTCTTGCCGAAAAGGCAAACGTCCGGCTCCTTCTGCCACAAGGAAGGGCCCAGCCCTGAAAGCTGTTGCTGCTCTTCACGGTGCCTTGGCGCCCTATCTACAGGCACAACAGCACTGGGGATCTGTGCTTTCCCACTGACGCAACATCTCAAGGTGCTCGGCCGCGGCAGAGCCTCTTGCCGAAAAGGCAAACGTCCGGCTCCTTCTCCCACAAGGAAGGGCCCAGCCCTCAAAGCTGTTGCTGTTCTTCACCTACCCTTGGCACCCTATCTACAGGCAAAACAGCACTGGGGAACTGTGCTTTCCCAGAGACGCAACATCTCACGGTGCTCGGCCGCGGCAGAGCCTCTTGCCGAAAATGCAAACGTCCGGCTCCTTCTCCCACAAGGAAGGGCCCAGCCCTGAAAGCCATTGCTGACCTTCACGTACCCTTGGCGCCCTATCTACAGGCACAACAGCACTGGGGATCTGTGCTTTCCCAGTGACGCAACATCTCATTGCGCTCGGCCGCGGCAGAGCCTCTTGCCGAAAAGGCAAGCGTCCGGCTCCTTCTCCCACAAGGAAGGGCCCAGCTCTGAAAGCTCTTGCTGCTCTTCACGGTGCCTTGGCGCCCTATCTACAGGCACAACAGCAGTGGGGATCTGTGCTTTCCCACAGACGCAACACCTCATGGCGCTCGGCCGAGGCAGAGCCTCTTGCCGAAAAGGCAAATGTCCGGCTCCTTCTCCCACAAGGAAGGGCTCAGCTCTGAAAGCTCTTGCTGCTCTTCACCTACCCTTGGCGCCCTACCTACAGGCACAACAGCACTGGGGATCTGTGCTTTCCCAGAGACGCAACATCTCACGGTGCTCGGCCGCGGCAGAGCCTCTTGCCGAAAAGGCAAACGTCCGGCTCCTTCTCCCACAAGGAAGGGCCCAGCCCTGAAAGCCTTTCTACTCTTCACGTACCCTTGGCGCCCTATCTACAGGCACAACAGCACTGGGGATCTGTGCTTTCCCAGTGACGCAACATCTCATGGCGCTCGGCCGCGGCAGAGCCTCTTGCCGAAAAGGCAAATGTCCGGCTCCTTCTCCCACAAGGAAGGGCCCAGCTCTGAAAGCTCTTGCTGCTCTTCAGGGTGCCTTGGCGCCCTATCTACAGGCACAACAGCAGTGGGGATCTGTGTTTCCCACAGACGCAACACCTCATGGCGCTCGGCCGCGGCAGAGCCTCTTGCCGAAAAGGAAAATGTCCGGCTCCTTCTCCCACAAGGAAGGGCCCAGCCCTGAAAGCTGTTGATGCTCTTCACGGTGCCTTGGCGCCCTATCTACAGGCACAACAGCACTGGGGATCTCTGCTTTCCCACAGATGCAACATCTCATAGCGCTCGGCCGCGGCAGAGCCTCTTGCCGAAAAGGCAAACGTCCGGCTCCTTCTCCCACAAGGAAGGGCCCAGCCCTGAAAGCTCTTGCTGCTCTTCACGGTGCCTTGGCGCCCTATCTACAGGCACAACAGCAGTGGCGATCTGTCCTTTCCCACAGACGCAACACCTCATGGCGCTCGGCCGCGGCAGTGCCTCTTGCCGAAAAGGCAAACGTCCGGCTCCTTCTTCCACAAGGAAGGGCCCAGCCCTGAAAGCCTTTGCTGCTCTTCACGTACCCTTGGCGCCGTATCTACAGGCACAACAGCACTGGGGATCTGTGCTTTCCCAGTGACGCAACATCTCATTGCGCTCGGCCACGGCAGAGCCTCTTGCCGAAAAGTCAAGCGTCCGGCTCCTTCTCCCACAAGGAAGGGCCCAGCTCTGAAAGCTGTTGCTGCTCTTCACGGTGCCTTGGCGCCCTATCTACAGGCACAACAGCACTGGGGATCTGTGCTTTCCCAGAGACGCAACATCTCATGGCGCTCGGCCGCGGCAGAGCCTCTTGCCGAAAAGGCAAACGTCCGGCTCCTTCTCTCACAAGGAAGGGCCCAGCCCTGAAAGCTCTTGCTGCTCTTCACGGTGCCTTGGTGCCCTATCTACAGGCACAACAGCACTGGGGATCTCTGCTTTCCCAGAGACGTAAGATGGCATGGCGCTCGGCCGCGGCAGAGCCTCTTTCCGAAAAGGCAAACGTCCGGCTCCTTCTCCGACAAGGAAGGGCCCAGCCCTGAAAGCTCTTGCTGCTCTTCACAGAGCCTTGGTGCCCTATCTACAGGAACAATAGCAGTGGGGATCTGTGCTTTCCCAGAGATGCAACATCTCATGGCGCTCGGCCGCGGCAGAGCCTCTTGCCGAAAAGGCAAACGTCCGGCTCCTTCTCCCATAAGGAAGGGCCCAGCCCTGAAAGCTCTTGCTGCTCTTCACGGTGCCTTGGCGCCCTATCTACAGGCACAACAGCAGTGGGGATCTGTGCTTTCCACCAGACGCAACATCTCAAGGTGCTCGGCCGCGGCAGAGCCTCTTGCCAAAAAGGCAAACGTCCGGCTCCTTCTCCCACAAGGAAGGGCCCAGCCCTGAAAGCTGTTGCTGCTCTTCACCTACACTTGGCGCACTATCTACAGGCAAAACAGCACTGGGGAACTGTGCTTTCCCAGAGACGCAACATCTCAAGGCGCTCGGCCGCAGCAGAGCCTCTTGCTGAAAAGGCAAACTTCCGACTCCTTCTCCCACAAGGAAGGGCCCAGTCCTGAAAGCTCTTGCTGATATTCACGGTGCCTTGGCGCCCTATGAACAGGCACAACAGCAGTGGCGATCTGTGCTTTCCCACAGACGCAACACCTCATGGCGCTCGGCCGCGGCAGAGCCTCTTGCCGAAAAGGCAAACGTCCGGCTCCTTCTGCCACAAGGAAGGGCCCAGCCCTGAAAGCTGTTGCTGCTCTTCACCTACCCTTGGTACCCTACCTGCAGGCACAACAACACTGGGGGTCTGTGCTTTCCCAGAGACGCAACATCTCACGGTGCTCGGCCGCGGCAGAGCCTCTTGCCGAAAAGGCAAACGTCCGGCTCCTTCTGCCACAAGGAAGGGCCCAGCCCTGAAAGCTGTTGCTGCTCTTCACCTACCCTTGGTACCCTATCTACAGGCACAACAGCACTGGGGATCTGTGCTTTCCCAGTGACGCAACATCTCATTGCGCTCGGCCGCGGCAGAGCCTCTTGCTGAAAAGGCAAGCGTCCGGCTCCTTCTCCCACAAGGAAGGGCCCAGCTCTGAAACCTGTTGCTGCTCTTCACGGTGCCTTGGCGCCCTATCTACAGGCACAACAGCAGTGGGGATCTGTGCTTTCCCACAGACGCAACACCTCATGGCGCTCGGCCGAGGCAGAGCCTCTTGCCGAAAAGGCAAATGTCCGGCTCCTTCTCCCACAAGGAAGGGCTCAGCTCTGAAAGCTCTTGCTGCTCTTCACCTACCCTTGGCGCCCTACCTACAGGCACAACAGCACTGGGGATCTGTGCTTTCCCAGAGACGCAACATCTCACGGTGCTCGGCCGCGGCAGAGCCTCTTGCCGAAAAGGCAAACGTCCGGCTCCTTCTCCCACAAGGAAGGGCCCAGCCCTGAAAGCCTTTCTACTCTTCACGTACCCTTGGCGCCCTATCTACAGGCACAACAGCACTGGGGATCTGTGCTTTCCCAGTGACGCAACATCTCATGGCGCTCGGCCGCGGCAGAGCCTCTTGCCGAAAAGGCAAACGTCCGGCTCCTTCTCCCACAAGGAAGGGCCCAGCTCTGAAAGCTCTTGCTGCTCTTCAGGGTGCCTTGGCGCCCTATCTACAGGCACAACAGCAGTGGGGATCTGTGTTTCCCACAGACGCAACACCTCATGGCGCTCGGCCGCGGCAGAGCCTCTTGCCGAAAAGGCAAATGTCCGGCTCCTTCTCCCACAAGGAAGGGCCCAGCCCTGAAAGCTGTTGATGCTCTTCACGGTGCCTTGGCGCCCTATCTACAGGAACAACAGCACTGGGGATCTCTGCTTTCCCACAGATGCAACATCTCATAGCGCTCGGCCGCGGCAGAGCCTCTTGCCGAAAAGGCAAACGTCCGGCTCCTTCTCCCACAAGGAAGGGCCCAGCCCTGAAAGCTCTTGCTGCTCTTCACGGTGCCTTGGCGCCCTATCTACAGGCACAACAGCAGTGGCGATCTGTCCTTTCCCACAGACGCAACACCTCATGGCGCTCGGCCGCGGCAGAGCCTCTTGCCGAAAAGGCAAACGTCCGGCTCCTTCTTCCACAAGGAAGGGCCCAGCCCTGAAAGCCTTTGCTGCTCTTCACGTACCCTTGGCGCCGTATCTACAGGCACAACAGCAGTGGGGATCTGTGCTTTCCCAGTGATGCAACATCTCATTGCGCTCGGCCACGGCAGAGCCTCTTGCCGAAAAGTCAAGCGTCCGGCTCCTTCTCCCACAAGGAAGGGCCCAGCTCTGAAAGCTGTTGCTGCTCTTCACGGTGCCTTGGCGCCCTATCTACAGGCACAACAGCACTGGGGATCTGTGCTTTCCCAGAGACGCAACATCTCATGGCGCTCGGCCGCGGCAGAGCCTCTTGCCGAAAAGGCAAACGTCTGGCTCCTTCTCTCACAAGGAAGGGCCCAGCCCTGAAAGCTCTTGCTGCTCTTCACGGTGCCTTGGCGCCCTATCTACAGGCATAACAGCACTTTTGATCTCTGCTTTCCCTGAGACGCAAGATGTCATGGCGCTCAGCCGCGGCAGAGCCTCTTGCCGAAAAGGCAAACGTCCGGCTCCTTCTCCCACAAGGAAGGGCCCAGCCCTGAAAGCTGTTGCTGCTCTTCACGTACCCTTGGTGCCCTATCTACAGGAACAATAGCAGTGGGGATCTGTGCTTTCCCACAGACGCAACATCTCATGGCGCTCGGCCGCGGCAGAGCTTCTTGCCGAAAAGGCAAATGTCCGGCTCCTTCTCCCACAAGGAAGGGCTCAGCCCTGAAAGCTCTTGCTGCTCTTCACCTACCCTTGGCACCCTATCTACAGGCACAACAGCACTGGGGATCTCTGCTTTCCCAGAGACGCAACATCTCACGGTGCTCGGCCGCGGCAGAGCCTCTTGCCGAAAAGGCAAACGTCCGGCTCCTTCTCCCACAAGGAAGGGCCCAGCCCTGAAAGCTGTTGCTGCTCTTCACCTACACTTGGCGCACTATCTACAGGCAAAACAGCACTGGGGAACTGTGCTTTCCCAGAGACGCAACATCTCAAGGCGCTCGGCCGCAGCAGAGCCTCTTGCTGAAAAGGCAAACTTCCGACTCCTTCTCCCACAAGGAAGGGCCCAGTCCTGAAAGCTCTTGCTGATATTCACGGTGCCTTGGCGCCCTATGAACAGGCACAACAGCAGTGGCGATCTGTGCTTTCCCACAGACGCAACACCTCATGGCGCTCGGCCGCGGCAGAGCCTCTTGCCGAAAAGGCAAACGTCCGGCTCCTTCTGCCACAAGGAAGGGCCCAGCCCTGAAAGCTGTTGCTGCTCTTCACCTACCCTTGGTACGCTACCTGCAGGCACAACAACACTGGGGGTCTGTGCTTTCCCAGAGACGCAACATCTCACGGTGCTCGGCCGCGGCAGAGCCTCTTGCCGAAAAGGCAAACGTCCGGCTCCTTCTGCCACAAGGAAGGGCCCAGCCCTGAAAGCTGTTGCTGCTCTTCACCTACCCTTGGTACCCTACCTACAGGCACAACAGCACTGGGGATCTGTGCTTTCCCTGTGACGCAACATCTCATGGTGCTCGGCCACGGCAGAGCCTCTTGCCGAAAAGGCAAGCGTCCGGCTCCTTCTCCCACAAGGAAGGGCCCAGCTCTGAAAGCTCTTGCTGCTCTTCACGGTTCCTTGGCGCCCTATCTACAGGCACAACAGCACTGGGGATCTGTGCTTTCCCACAGACGCAACACCTCATGGCGCTCGGCCGCGGCAGAGCCTCTTGCCGAAAAGGCAAATGTCCGGCTCCTTCTCCCACAAGGAAGGGCCCAGCCCTGAAAGCTGTTGCTGCTCTTCACGGTGCCTTGGCGCCCTATCTACAGGCACAACAGCAGTGGGGATCTGTGCTTTCCCACAGATGCAACATCTCAAGTCGCTCGGCCGCGGCAGAGCCTCTTGCCGAAAAGGCAAACGTCCGGCTCCTTCTCCCACAAGGAAGGGCCCAGCCCTGAAAGGTGTTGCTGCTCTTCACCTACCCTTGGTACCCTACCTACAGGCACAACAGCACTGGGGATCTGTGCTATCCCAGAGACGCAACAGCTCACGGAGCTCGGCCGCGGCAGAGCCTCTTGCCGAAAAGGCAAACGTCCGGCTCCTTCTCCCACAAGGAAGGGCCCAGCCCTGAAAGCCTTTCTACTCTTCACGTACCCTTGGCGCCCTATCTACAGGCACAACAGCACTGGGGATCTGTGCTTTCCCACAGACGCAACACCTCATGGCGCTCGGCCGCGGCAGAGCCTCTTGCCGAAAAGGCAAATGTCCGGCTCCTTCTGCCACAAGGAAAGGCCCAGCCCTGAAAGCTGTTGCTGCTCTTCACAGTGCCTTGGCGCCCTATCTACAGGCACAACAGCACTGGGGATCTCTGCTTTCCCACAGACGCAACACCTCATGGTGCTCGGCCGCGGCAGAGCCTCTTGCCGAAAAGGCAAACGTCCGGCAACTTCTGCCACAAGGAAGGGCCCAGCCCTGAAAGCTGTTGCTGATCTTCACCTACCCTTGGTACCCTTCCTACAGGCACAACAGCAGTGGGGATCTGTGCTTTCCCAGAGACGCAACATCTCACGGTGCTCGGCCGCGGCTAAGCCTCTTGCCGAAAAGGCAAACGTCCGGCTCCTTCTGCCACAAGGAAGGGCCCAGCCCTGAAAGCCTTTGCTGCTCTTCACGTACCCTTGGCACCCTATCTACAGGCACAACAGCACTGGGGATCTGTGCTTTCCCAGAGACGCAACATCTCACGGTGCTCGGCCGCGGCTAAGCCTCTTGCCGAAAAGGCAAACGTCCGGCTCCTTCTCCCACAAGGAAGGGCCCAGCCCTGAAAGCTGTTGCTGCTCTTCATGGTGCCTTGGTGCCCTATCTACAGGCACAACAGCACTGGGGATCTGTGCTTTCCAACAGACGCAACATCTCAAGGTGCTCGGCCGCGGCAGAGCCTCTTGCCGAAAAGGCAAACGTCCGGCTCTTTCTCCCACAAGGAAGGGCCCAGCCCTGAAAGCTGTTGCTGCTCTTCACGGTGCCTTGGTGCCCTATCTACAGGCACAACAGCAGTGGGGATCTGTGCTTTCCCAGAGACTCAACATCTCAAGGTGCTCGGCCGCGGCAGAGCCTCTTGCCGAAAAGGCAAACGTCCGGCTCCTTCTCCCACAAGGAAGGGCCCAGCCCTGAAAGCTGTTGCTGCTCTTCACCTACCCTTGGCACCCTATCTACAGGCACAACAGCACTGGGGAACTGTGCTTTCCCAGAGACGCAACATCTCAAGGCGCTCGTCCGCGGCAGAGCCCCTTGCCGAAAAGGCAAACTTCCGACTCCTTCTCCCACAAGGAAGGGCACAGTCCTGAAAGATGTTGCTGATATTCACGGTGCCTTGGCGCCCTATCTACAGGCACAACAGCAGTGGCGATCTGTGCTTTCCCACAGACGCAACACCTCATGGCGCTCGGCCGCGGCAGAGCCTCTTGCCGAAAATGCAAACGTCCGGCTACTTCTGCCACAAGGAAGGGCCCAGCCCTGAAAGCTGTTGCTGCTCTTCACCTACCCTTGGTACCCTACCTGCAGGCACAACAGCACTGGGGGTCTGTGCTTTCCCAGAGAAGCAACATCTCATGGGGCTCGGCCGCGGAACAGCCTCTTGCCGAAAAGGCAAACGTCCGGCTCCTTCTCCCACAAGGAAGGGCCCAGCCCTGAAAGCTGTTGCTGCTCTTCACCTACCCTTGGTACCCTATCTACAGGCACAACAGCACTGGGGATCTGTGCTTTCCCAGAGACTCAACATCTCACGGTGCTCGGCCGCGGCAGAGCCTCTTGCCGAAAAGGCAAACGTCCGGCTCCTTCTCCCACAAGGAAGGGCCCAGCCCTGAAAGCATTTCTACTCTTCACGTACCCTTGGCGCCGTAACTACAGGCACAACAGCACTGGGGATCTCTGCTTTCCCAGAGACGCAAGATGTCATGGCGCTCGGCCGCGGCAGAGCCTCTTGCCGAAAAGGCAAACGTCCGGCTAATTCTGCCACAAGGAAGGGCCCAGCCCTGAAAGCTCTTGCTGCTCTTCACGGTGCCTTGGCGCCCTATCTACAGGCACAACAGCACTGGGGATCTGTGCTTTCCAACAGACGCAACATCTCAAGGTGCTCGGCCGCGGCAGAGCCTCTTGCCAAAAAGGCAAACGTCCGGCTCCTTCTCCCACAAGGAAGGGCCCAGCCCTGAAAGCTCTTGCTGCTCTTCACGTACCCTTGGCGCCCTATCTACAGGCATAACAGCACTTTTGATCTCTGCTTTCCAAGAGACGCAAGATGTCATGGCGCTCAGCTGCGGCAGAGCCTCTTGCCGAAAAGGCAAACGTCCGGCTCCTTCTCCCACAAGGAAGGGCCCAGCTCTGAAAGCTCTTGCTGCTCTTAACAGTGCCTTGGTGCCCTATCTACAGGAACAATAGCACTGGGGATCTGTGCTTTCCCAGAGACGCAACATCTCATGGCGCTCGGCCGCGGCAGAGCCTCTTGCCGAAAAGGCAAACGTCCGGCTCCTTCTCCCACAAGGAAGGGCCCAGCCCTGAAAGCTCTTGCTGCTCTTCACTTACCCTTGGCACCCTATCTACAGGCTCAACAGCACTGGGGATCTCTGCTTTCCCAGAGATGCAACATCTCACGGTGCTCGGCCGCGGCTAAGCCTCTTGCCGAAAAGACAAACGTCCGGCTCCTTCTCCCACAAGGAAGGGCTCAGCTCTGAAAGCTCTTGCTGCTCTTCACCTACCCTTGGCACCCTATCTACAGGCACAACAGCACTGGGGATCTCTGCTTTCCCAGAGATGCAACATCTCACGGTGCTCGGCCGCGGCTAAGCCTCTTGCCGAAAAGGCAAACGTCCGGCTCCTTCTCCCACAAGGAAGGGCCCAGCCCTGAAAGCTCTTGCTGCTCTTCACGGTGCCTTGGCGCCCTATCTACAGGCACAACAGCACTGGGGATCTGTGCTTTCCAACAGACGCAACATCTCAAGGTGCTCGGCCGCGGCAAAGCCTCTTGCCGAAAAGGCAAACGTCCGGCTTCTTCTCCCACAAGGAAGGGCCCAGCCCTGAAAGCTCTTGCTGCTCTTCACCTACCCTTGGCGCCCTATCTACAGGCAAAACAGCACTGGGGAACTGTGCTTTCCCAGAGACGCAACATCTCAAGGCGCTCGGCCGCAGCAGAGCCTCTTGCTGAAAAGGCAAACTTCCGACTCCTTCTCCCACAAGGAAGGGCACAGTCCTGAAAGCTGTTGCTGATATTTACGGTGCCTTGGCGCCCTATCTACAGGCACAACAGCAGTGGCGATCTGTGCTTTCCCACAGACGCAACACCTCATGGCGCTCGGCCGCGGCACAGCCTCTTGCCGAAAAGGCAAACGTCCGGCTCCTTCTGCCACAAGGAAGGGCCCAGCCCTGAAAGCTGTTGCTGCTCTTCACCTACCCTTGGTACCCTACCTGCAGGCACAACAGCACTGGGGGTCTGTGCTTTCCCAGAGACGCAACATCTCACGGTGCTCGGCCGCGGCAGAGCCTCTTGCCGAAAAGGCAAACGTCCGGCTCCTTCTCCCACAAGGAAGGGCCCAGCCCTGAAAGCTGTTGCTGCTCTTCACCTGCCCTTGGTACCCTACCTACAGGCACAACAGCACTGGGGATCTGTGCTTTCCCTGTGATGCAACATCTCATTGCGCTCGGCCGCGGCAGAGCCTCTTGCCAAAAAGGCAAACGTCCGGCTCCTTCTCCCACAAGGAAGGGCCCAGCCCTGAAAGCTCTTGCTGCTCTTCACGGTGCCTTGGCGCCCTATCTACAGGCACAACAGCAGTGGGGATCTGTGCTTTCCCACAGATGCAACATCTCATAGCGCTCGGCCGCGGCAGAGCCTCTTGCCGAAAAGGCAAACGTCCGACTCCTTCTCCCACAAGGAAGGGCCCAGCCCTGAAAGCTCTTGCTGCTCTTCACGGTGCCTTGGCGCCCTATCTACAGGCACAACAACAGTGGGGATCTGTGCTTTCCCAGAAACGCAAGACCTCATGGTGCTCGGCCGTGGCAGAGCCTCTTGCCGAAAAGGCAAACGTCCGGCTCCTTCTGCCACAAGGAAGGGCCCAGGTCTGAAAGCTGTTGCTGCTCTTCACCTACCCTTGGTACCCTTCCTACAGGCACAACAGCACTGGGGATCTGTGCTTTCCCAGAGACGCAACATCTCAAGGTGCTCGGCCGCGGCAAAGCCTCTTGCCGAAAAGGCAAACGTCCGGCTTCTTCTCCCACAAGGAAGGGCCCAGCCCTGAAAGCTCTTGCTGCTCTTCACCTACCCTTGGCGCCCTATCTACAGGCAAAACAGCACTGGGGAACTGTGCTTTCCCAGAGACGCAACATCTCAAGGCGCTCGGCCGCAGCAGAGCCTCTTGCTGAAAAGGCAAACTTCCGACTCCTTCTCCCACAAGGAAGGGCACAGTCCTGAAAGCTGTTGCTGATATTTACGGTGCCTTGGCGCCCTATCTACAGGCACAACAGCAGTGGCGATCTGTGCTTTCCCACAGACGCAACACCTCATGGCGCTCGGCCGCGGCACAGCCTCTTGCCGAAAAGGCAAACGTCCGGCTCCTTCTGCCACAAGGAAGGGCCCAGCCCTGAAAGCTGTTGCTGCTCTTCACCTACCCTTGGTACCCTACCTGCAGGCACAACAGCACTGGGGGTCTGTGCTTTCCCAGAGACGCAACATCTCACGGTGCTCGGCCGCGGCAGAGCCTCTTGCCGAAAAGGCAAACGTCCGGCTCCTTCTCCCACAAGGAAGGGCCCAGCCCTGAAAGCTGTTGCTGCTCTTCACCTGCCCTTGGTACCCTACCTACAGGCACAACAGCACTGGGGATCTGTGCTTTCCCTGTGATGCAACATCTCATTGCGCTCGGCCGCGGCAGAGCCTCTTGCCAAAAAGGCAAACGTCCGGCTCCTTCTGCCACAAGGAAGGGCCCAGCCCTGAAAGCTCTTGCTGCTCTTCACGGTGCCTTGGCGCCCTATCTACAGGCACAACAGCAGTGGGGATCTGTGCTTTCCCACAGATGCAACATCTCATAGCGCTCGGCCGCGGCAGAGCCTCTTGCCGAAAAGGCAAACGTCCGACTCCTTCTCCCACAAGGAAGGGCCCAGCCCTGAAAGCTCTTGCTGCTATTCACGGTGCCTTGGCGCCCTATCTACAGGCACAACAACAGTGGGGATCTGTGCTTTCCCAGAAACGCAAGACCTCATGGTGCTCGGCCGCGGCAGAGCCTCTTGCCGAAAAGGCAAACGTCCGGCTCCTTCTGCCACAAGGAAGGGCCCAGGTCTGAAAGCTGTTGCTGCTCTTCACCTACCCTTGGTACCCTTCCTACAGGCACAACAGCACTGGGGATCTGTGCTTTCCCAGAGACGCAACATCTCACGGTGCTCGGCCACGGCAGAGCCTCTTGCCGAAAAGGCAAGCGTCCGGCTCCTTCTCCCACAAGGAAGGGCCCAGCTCTGAAAGCTGTTGCTGCTCTTCACGGTGCCTTGGCGCCCTATCTACAGGCACAACAGCACTGGGGATCTGTGCTTTCCCAGAGACGCAACATCTCACGGTGCTCGGCCGCGGCAGAGCCTCTTGCCGAAAAGGCAAACGTCCGGCTCCTTCTCCCACAAGGAAGGGCCCAGCCCTGAAAGCTGTTGCTGCTATTCACGGTGCCTTGGCGCCCTATCTACAGGCACAACAGCACTGGGGATCTGTGCTTTCCAACAGACGCAACATCTCATGGTGCTCGGCCGCGGCAGAGCCTCTTGCCGAAAAGGCAAAAGTCCGGCTCCTTCTCCCACAAGGAAGGGCCCAGCCCTGAAAGCTGTTGCTGCTCTTCACCTACCCTTGGCACCCTATCTACAGGCACAACAGCCCTGGGGATCTCTGCTTTCCCAGAGATGCAACATCTCACGGTGCTCGGCCGCGGCTAAGCCTCTTGCCGAAAAGGCAAAGGTCTGGCTCCTTCTCCCACAAGGAAGGGCCCAGCCCTGAAAGCTCTTGCTGCTCTTCACGGTGCCTTGGCGCCCTATCTACAGGCACAACAGCACTGGGGATCTCTGCTTTCCCACAGACGCAACACCTCATGGCGCTCGGCCCCGGCAGAGCCTCTTGCCGAAAAGGCAAATGTCCGGCTCCTTCTCCCACAAGGAAGGGCCCAGCCCTGAAAGCCTTTCTACTCTTCACGTACCCTTGGCGCCCTATCTACAGGCACAACAGCAGTGGGGATCTGTGCTTTCCCAGAGACGCAACATCTCATGGTGCTCGGCCGCGGCAGAACCTCTTGCCGAAAAGGCAAATGTTCGGCTCCTTCTCCCACAAGGAAGGGCCCAGCCCTGAAAGCTGTTGCTCCTTTTTCACGGTGCCTTGGTGCCCTATCTACGGCACAACAGCACTGGGGATCTGTGCTTTCCCACAGATGCAACATCTCATAGACCTCGGCCGCGGCAGAGCCTCTTGCCGAAAAGGCAAACGTCCGACTCCTTCTCCCACAAGGAAGGGCCCAGCCCTGAAAGCTCTTGCTGCTCTTCACGGTGCCTTGGCGCCCTATCTACAGGCACAACAGCAGTGGGGATCTGTGCTTTCCCAGAGACGCAAGATCTCATGGTGCTCGGCCGCGGCAGAGCCTCTTGCCGAAAAGGCAAACGTCCGGCTCCTTCTGCCACAAGGAAGGGCCCAGCCCTGAAAGCTGTTGCTGCTCTTCACCTACCCTTGGTACCCTTCCTACAGGCACAACAGCAGTGGGGATTTCTGCTTTCCCAGAGACGCAACATCTCACGGTGCTCGGCCGCGGCTAAGCCTCTTGCCGAAAAGGCAAACGTCCGGCTCCTTCTCCCACAAGGAAATGCCCAGCCCTCTAAGCTCTTGCTGCTCTTCAGGGTGCCCTGGCGCCCTATCTACCGGCACAACAGCACTGGGGATCTGTGCTTTCCCAGAGACGCAAGATGTCATGGCGCTCGGCCGCGGCAGAGCCTCTTGCCGAAAAGGCAAACGTCCGGCTCCTTCTCCCACAAGGAAGGGCCCAGCCTTGAAAGCTGTTGCTGCTCTTCACAGTGCCTAGGTGCCCTATCTACAGGAACAATAGCAGTGGGGATCTGTGCTTTCCCAGAGATGCAACACCTCATGGCGCTCGGCCGCGGCAGAGCCTCTTGCCGAAAAGGCAAACATCCGGCTCCTTCACCCACAAGGAAGGGCCCAGCCCTGAAAGCTCTTTCTGCTCTTCACGGTGCCTTGGCGCCCTATCTACAGGCACAACAGCACTGGGGATCTGTGCTTTCCAAGTGACGCAACACCTCATGGCGCTCGGCCGCGGCAGAGCCTCTTGCCGAAAAGGCAAACGTCCGGCTCCTTCTCCCACAAGGAAGGGCCCAGCCCTGAAAGCTGTTGCTGCTCTTCACCTACCCTTGGCGCCCTATCTACAGGCAATACAGCACTGGGGAACTGTGCTTTCCCAGAGACGCAACATCTCAAGTCGCTCGGCCGCACTAGAGACTCTTGCTGAAAAGGCAAACTTCCGACTCCTTCTCCCACAAGGAAGGTCCCAGTCCTGAAAGCTGTTGCTGATATTCACGGTGCCTTGGCACCCTATCTACAGGCACAACAGGAGTGGCGATCTGTGCTTTCCCACAGATGCAACACCTCATGGCGCTCGGCCGCGGCAGAGCCTCTTGCCGAAAAGGCAAACGTCCGGCTCCTTCTCCCACAAGGAAGGGCCCAGCCCTGAAAGCTCTTGCTGCTCTTCACCTACCCTTGGTACCCTACCTGCAGGCACAACAGCACTGGGGGTCTGTGCTTTCCCACAGACGCAACATCTCACGGAGCTCGGCCGCGGCAGAGCCTCTTGCCGAAAAGGCAAACGTCCGGCTCCTTCTGCCACAAGGAAGGGCCCAGCCCTGAAAGCTGTTGCTGCTCTTCACCTACCCTTGGTACCCTACCTACAGGCACAACAGCACTGGGGATCTGTGCTTTCCCTGTGACGCAACATCTCATTGCGCTCAGCCACGGCAGAGCCTCTTGCCGAAAAGGCAAGCGTCCGGCTCCTTCTCCCACAAGGAAATGCCCAGCCCTCTAAGCTCTTGCTGCTCTTCAGGGTGCCTTGGCGCCCTATCTACAGGCACAACAGCACTGGGGATCTGTGCTTTCCCACAGACGCAACACCTCATGGCGCTCGGCCGCGGCAGAGCCTCTTGCCGAAAAGGCAAACGTCCGGCTCCTTCACCCACAAGGAAGGGGCCAGCCCTGAAAGCTGTTGCTGATATTCACGGTGCCTTGGCGCCCTATCTACAGGCACAACAGCAGTGGGGATCTGTGCTTTCCCACAGATGCAACATCTCATAGCGCTCGGCCGCGGCAGAGCCTCTTGCCGAAAAGGCAAACGTCCGGCTCCTTCTCCCACAAGGAAGGGCCCAGCCCTGAAAGCTGTTGCTGCTCTTCACCTACCCTTGGTACCCTATCTACAGGCACAACAGCACTGGGGATCTGTGCTTTCCCAGAGACTCAACATCTCACAGCGCTCGGCCACGGCAGAGCCTCTTGCCGAAAAGGCAAGCGTCCGGCTCCTTCTCCCACAAGGAAGGGCCCAGCCTTGAAAGCCTTTCTACTCTTCACGTACCCTTGGCGCCCTATCTACAGGCACAACAGCACTGGGGATCTCTGCTTTCCCAGAGATGCAACATCTCACGGTGCTCGGCCGCGGCTAAGTTTCTTGCCGAAAAGGCAAACGTCCGGCTCCTTCTCCCACAAGGAAGGGCTCAGCTCTGAAAGCTCTTGCTGCTCTTCACCTACCCTTGGCACCCTATCTACAGGCACAACAGCACTGGGGATCTCTGCTTTCCCAGAGATGCAACATCTCACGGTGCTCGGCCGCGGCTAAGCCTCTTGCCGAAAAGGCAAACGTCCGGCTCCTTCTCCCACAAGGAAGGGCCCAGCCCTGAAAGCTCTTGCTGCTCTTCACGGTGCCTTGGCACCCTATCTACAGGCACTACAGGAGTGGCGATCTGTGCTTTCCCACAGATGCAACACCTCATGGCGCTCGGCCGCGGCAGAGCCTCTTGCCGAAAAGGTAAACGTCCGGCACCTTCTCCCACAAGGAAGGGCCCAGCCCTGAAAGCTCTTGCTGCTCTTCACCTACCCTTGGTACCCTACCTGCAGGCACAACAGCACTGGGGGTCTGTGCTTTCCCACAGACGCAACATCTCACGGAGCTCGGCCGCGGCAGAGCCTCTTGCCGAAAAGGCAAACGTCCGGCTCCTTCTGCCACAAGGAAGGCCCCAGCCCTGAAAGCTGTTGCTGCTCTTCACCTACCCTTGGTACCCTACCTACAGGCACAACAGCACTGGGGATCTGTGCTTTCCCTGTGACGCAACATCTCATTGCGCTCAGCCACGGCAGAGCCTCTTGCCGAAAAGGCAAGCGTCCGGCTCCTTCTCCCACAAGGAAATGCCCAGCCCTCTAAGCTCTTGCTGCTCTTCAGGGTGCCTTGGCGACCTATCTACAGGCACAACAGCACTGGGGATCTGTGCTTTCCCACAGACGCAACACCTCATGGCGCTCGGCCGCGGCAGAGCCTCTTGCCGAAAAGGCAAACGTCCGGCTCCTTCACCCACAAGGAAGGGGCCAGCCCTGAAAGCTGTTGCTGATCTTCACGGTGCCTTGGCGCCCTATCTACAGGCACAACAGCAGTGGGGATCTGTGCTTTCCCACAGATGCAACATCTCATAGCGCTCGGCCGCGGCAGAGCCTCTTGCCGAAAAGGCAAACGTCCGGCTCCTTCTCCCACAAGGAAGGGCCCAGCCCTGAAAGCTGTTGCTGCTCTTCACCTACCCTTGGTACCCTATCTACAGGCACAACAGCACTGGGGATCTGTGCTTTCCCAGAGACTCAACATCTCACAGCGCTCGGCCACGGCAGAGCCTCTTGCCGAAAAGGCAAGCGTCCGGCTCCTTCTCCCACAAGGAAGGGCCCAGCCTTGAAAGCCTTTCTACTCTTCACGTACCCTTGGCGCCCTATCTACAGGCACAACAGCACTGGGGATCTCTGCTTTCCCAGAGATGCAACATCTCACGGTGCTCGGCCGCGGCTAAGCCTCTTGCCGAAAAGGCAAACGTCCGGCTCCTTCTCCCACAAGGAAGGGCTCAGCTCTGAAAGCTCTTGCTGCTCTTCACCTACCCTTGGCACCCTATCTACAGGCACAACAGCACTGGGGATCTCTGCTTTCCCAGAGATGCAACATCTCACGGTGCTCGGCCGCGGCTAAGCCTCTTGCCGAAAAGGCAAACGTCCGGCTCCTTCTCCCACAAGGAAGGGCCCAGCCCTGAAAGCTCTTGCTGCTCTTCACGGTGCCTTGGCGCACTATCTACAGGCACAACAGCAGTGGGGATCTGTGCTTTCCAAGTGACGCAACACCTCATGGCGCTCGGCCGCGGCAGAGCCTCTTGCCGAAAAGGCAAACGTCCGGCTCCTTCTGCCACAAGGAAGGGCCCAGCCCTGAAAGCTGTTGCTGCTCTTCACCTACCCTTGGTACCCTACCTGCAGGCACAACAGCACTGGGGGTCTGTGCTTTCCCAGAGACGCAACATCTCACGGTGCTCGGCGGTGGCAGAGCCTCTTGCCGAAAAGGCAAGCGTCCGGCTCCTTCTCCCACAAGGAAGGGCCCAGCTCTGAAAGCTGTTGCTGCTCTTCACGGTGCCTTGGCGCCCTATCTACAGGCACAACAGCACTGGGGATCTGTGCTTTCCCAGAGACGCAACACCTCATGGCGTTCGGCCGCGGCAGACCCTCTTGCCGAAAAGGCAAATGTCCGGCTCCTTCTCCCACAATGAAGGGGCCAGCCCTGAAAGCTCTTGCTGCTCTTCACGGTGCATTGGCGCCCTATCTACAGGCACAACAGCAGTGGGGATCTGTGCTTTCCCACAGATGCAACATCTCATAGCGCTCGGCCGCGGCAGAGCCTCTTGCCGAAAAGGCAAACGTCCGGCTCCTTCTCCCACAAGGAAGGGCCCAGCCCTGAAAGCTCTTGCTGCTCTTCACCTACCCTTGGTACCCTATCTACAGGCACAACAGCACTGGGGATCTGTGCTTTTCCAGAGACTCATCATCTCACGGTTCTCGGCCGCGGCAGAGCCTCTTGCCGAAAAGGCAAACGTCCGGCACCTTCTCCCACAAGGAAGGGCCCAGCCCTGAAAGCCTTTCTACTCTTCACGTACCCTTGGCGCCCTATCTACAGGCACAACAGCACTGGGGATCTGTGCTTTCCCAGTGACGCAACATCTCATTGCGCTCGGCCGCGGCAAAGCCTCTTGCCGAAAAGGCAAGCGTCCGGCTCCTTCTCCCACAAGGAAGGGCCCAGCTCTGAAAGCTCTTGCTGCTCTTCAGGGTGCCTTGGCGCCCTATCTACAGGCACAACAGCAGTGGGGATCTGTGCTTTCCCAGAGACGCAACATCTCATGGCGCTCGGCCGCAGCAGAACCTCTTGCCGAAAAGGCAAATGTCCGGCTCCTTCTCCCACAAGGAAGGGCCCAGCCCTGAAAGCTGTTGCTGCTCTTCACGGTGCCTTGGCGCCCTATCTACGGCACAACAGCACTGGGGATCTGTGCTTTCCCACAGATGCAACATCTCATAGCGCTCGGCCGCGGCAGAGCCTCTTGCCGAAAAGGCAAACGTCCGGCTCCTTCTCCCACAAGGAAGGGCCCAGCCCTGAAAGCTGTTGCTGCTCTTCACCTACCCTTGGTACCCTATCTACAGGCACAACAGCACTGGGGATCTGTGCTTTCCCAGAGACTCAACATCTCACAGCGCTCGGCCACGGCAGAGCCTCTTGCCGAAAAGGCAAGCGTCCGGCTCCTTCTCCCACAAGGAAGGGCCCAGCCTTGAAAGCCTTTCTACTCTTCACGTACCCTTGGCGCCCTATCTACAGGCACAACAGCACTGGGGATCTCTGCTTTCCCAGAGATGCAACATCTCACGGTGCTCGGCCGCGGCTAAGGTTCTTGCCGAAAAGGCAAACGTCCGGCTCCTTCTCCCACAAGGAAGGGCTCAGCTCTGAAAGCTCTTGCTGCTCTTCACATACCCTTGGCACCCTATCTACAGGCACAACAGCACTGGGGATCTCTGCTTTCCCAGAGATGCAACATCTCACGGTGCTCGGCCGCGGCTCAGCCTCTTGCCGAAAAGGCAAACGTCCGGCTCCTTCTCCCACAAGGAAGGGCCCAGCCCTGAAAGCTCTTGCTGCTCTTCACGGTGCCTTGGCACCCTATCTACAGGCACAACAGGAGTGGCGATCTGTGCTTTCCCACAGATGCAACACCTCATGGCGCTCGGCCGCGGCAGAGCCTCTTGCAGAAAAGGCAAACGTCCGGCACCTTCTCCCACAAGGAAGGGCCCAGCCCTGAAAGCTCTTGCTGCTCTTCACCTACCCTTGGTACCCTACCTGCAGGCACAACAGCACTGGGGGTCTGTGCTTTCCCACAGACGCAACATCTCACGGAGCTCGGCCGCGGCAGAGCCTCTTGCCGAAAAGGCAAACGTCCGGCTCCTTCTGCCACAAGGAAGGGCCCAGCCCTGAAAGCTGTTGCTGCTCTTCACCTACCCTTGGTACCCTACCTACAGGCACAACAGCACTGGGGATCTGTGCTTTCCCTGTGACGCAACATCTCATTGCGCTCAGCCACGGCAGAGCCTCTTGCCGAAAAGGCAAGCGTCCGGCTCCTTCTCCCACAAGGAAATGCCCAGCCCTCTAAGCTCTTGCTGCTCTTCAGGGTGCCTTGGCGCCCTATCTACAGGCACAACAGCACTGGGGATCTGTGCTTTCCCACAGACGCAACACCTCATGGCGCTCGGCCGCGGCAGAGCCTCTTGCCGAAAAGGCAAACGTCCGGCTCCTTCACCCACAAGGAAGGGGCCAGCCCTGAAAGCTGTTGCTGATCTTCACGGTGCCTTGGCGCCCTATCTACAGGCACAACAGCAGTGGGGATCTGTGCTTTCCCACAGATGCAACATCTCATAGCGCTCGGCCGCGGCAGAGCCTCTTGCCGAAAAGGCAAACGTCCGGCTCCTTCTCCCACAAGGAAGGGCCCAGCCCTGAAAGCTGTTGCTGCTCTTCACCTACCCTTGGTACCCTATCTACAGGCACAACAGCACTGGGGATCTGTGCTTTCCCAGAGACTCAACATCTCACAGCGCTCGGCCACGGCAGAGCCTTTGCCGAAAAGGCAAGCGTCCGGCTCCTTCTCCCACAAGGAAGGGCCCAGCCTTGAAAGCCTTTCTACTCTTCACGTACCCTTGGCGCCCTATCTACAGGCACAACAGCACTGGGGATCTCTGCTTTCCCAGAGATGCAACATCTCACGGTGCTCGGCCGCGGCTAAGCCTCTTGCCGAAAAGGCAAACGTCCGGCTCCTTCTCCCACAAGGAAGGGCCCAGCTCTGAAAGCTGTTGCTGCTCTTCACGGTGCCTTGGCGCCCTATCTACAGGCACAACAGCACTGGGGATCTGTGCTTTCCCAGAGACGCAACACCTCATGGCGTTCGGCCGCGGCAGACCCTCTTGCCGAAAAGGCAAATGTCCGGCTCCTTCTCCCACAATGAAGGGGCCAGCCCTGAAAGCTCTTGCTGCTCTTCACGGTGCATTGGCGCCCTATCTACAGGCACAACAGCAGTGGGGATCTGTGCTTTCCCACAGATGCAACATCTCATAGCGCTCGGCCGCGGCAGAGCCTCTTGCCGAAAAGGCAAACGTCCGGCTCCTTCTCCCACAAGGAAGGGCCCAGCCCTGAAAGCTCTTGCTGCTCTTCACCTACCCTTGGTACCCTATCTACAGGCACAACAGCACTGGGGATCTGTGCTTTCCCAGAGACTCAACATCTCACGGTGCTCGGCCGCGGCACAGCCTCTTGCCGAAAAGGCAAACGTCCGGCACCTTCTCCCACAAGGAAGGGCCCAGCCCTGAAAGCCTTTCTACTCTTCACGTACCCTTGGCGCCCTATCTACAGGCACAACAGCACTGGGGATCTGTGCTTTCCCAGTGACGCAACATCTCATTGCGCTCGGCCGCGGCAAAGCCTCTTGCCGAAAAGGCAAGCGTCCGGCTCCTTCTCCCACAAGGAAGGGCCCAGCTCTGAAAGCTCTTGCTGCTCTTCAGGGTGCCTTGGCGCCCTATCTACAGGCACAACAGCAGTGGGGATCTGTGCTTTCCCAGAGACGCAACATCTCATGGCGCTCGGCCGCAGCAGAACCTCTTGCCGAAAAGGCAAATGTCCGGCTCCTTCTCCCACAAGGAAGGGCCCAGCCCTGAAAGCTGTTGCTGCTCTTCACGGTGCCTTGGCGCCCTATCTACGGCACAACAGCACTGGGGATCTGTGCTTTCCCACAGATGCAACATCTCATAGCGCTCGGCCGCGGCAGAGCCTCTTGCCGAAAAGGCAAACGTCCGGCTCCTTCTCCCACAAGGAAGGGCCCAGCCCTGAAAGCTGTTGCTGCTCTTCACCTACTCTTGGTACCCTTCCTACAGGCACAACAGCACTGGGGATCTCTGCTTTCCCAGAGACGCAACATCTCAGGGTTCTCGGCCGCGGCTAAGCCTCTTGCCGAAAAGGCAAATGTCCGGCTCCTTCTCCCACAAGGAAGGGCCCAGCCTTGAAAGCTCTTGCTGCTCTTCACAGTGCCTAGGTGCCCTATCTACAGGAACAATAGCAGTGGGGATCTGTGCTTTCCCAGAGATGCAACATCTCATGGCGCTCGTCCGCGGCAGAGCCTCTTGCCGAAAAGGCAAACATCCGGCTCCTTCACCCACAAGGAAGGGCCCAGCCCTGAAAGCTGTTGCTGCTCTTCACGGTGCCTTGGCGCCCTATCTACAGGCACAACAGCACTGGGGATCTGTGCTTTCCAAGTGACGCAACACCTCATGGCGCTCGGTCGCGGCAGAGCCTCTTGCCGAAAAGGCAAACGTCCGGCTCCTTCTGCCACAAGGAAGGGCCCAGCCCTGAAAGCTGTTGCTGCTCTTCACCTACTCTTGGTACCCTTCCTACAGGCACAACAGCACTGGGGATATCTGCTTTCCCAGAGACGCAACATCTCAGGGTTCTCGGCCGCGGCTAAGCCTCTTGCCGAAAAGGCAAACGTCCGGCTCCTTCTCCCACAAGGAAGGGCCCAGCCTTGAAAGCTGTTGCTGCTCTTCACAGTGCCTAGGTGCCCTATCTACAGGAACAATAGCAGTGGGGATCTGTGCTTTCCCAGAGATGCAACATCTCATGGCGCTCGTCCGCGGCAGAGCCTCTTGCCGAAAAGGCAAACATCCGGCTCCTTCACCCACAAGGAAGGGCCCAGCCCTGAAAGCTCTTGCTGCTCTTCACGGTGCCTTGGCGCCCTATCTACAGGCACAACAGCACTGGGGATCTGTGCTTTCCAAGTGACGCAACACCTCATGGCGCTCGGCCGCGGCAGAGCCTCTTGCCGAAAAGGCAAACGTCCGGCTCCTTCTGCCACAAGGAAGGGCCCAGCCCTGAAAGCTGTTGCTGCTCTTCACCTACTCTTGGTACCCTTCCTACAGGCACAACAGCACTGGGGATCTCTGCTTTCCCAGAGACGCAACATCTCAGGGTTCTCGGCCGCGGCTAAGCCTCTTGCCGAAAAGGCAAACGTCCGGCTCCTTCTCCCACAAGGAAGGGCCCAGCCTTGAAAGCTGTTGCTGCTCTTCACAGTGCCTAGGTGCCCTATCTACAGGAACAATAGCAGTGGGGATCTGTGCTTTCCCAGAGATGCAACATCTCATGGCGCTCGTCCGCGGCAGAGCCTCTTGCCGAAAAGGCAAACATCCGGCTCCTTCACCCACAAGGAAGGGCCCAGCCCTGAAAGCTCTTGCTGCTCTTCACGGTGCCTTGGCGCCCTATCTACAGGCACAACAGCACTGGGGATCTGTGCTTTCCAAGTGACGCAACACCTCATGGCGCTCGGCCGCGGCAGAGCCTCTTGCCGAAAAGGCAAACGTCCGGCTCCTTCTGCCACAAGGAAGGGCCCAGCCCTGAAAGCTGTTGCTGCTCTTCACCTACCCTTGGTACCCTACCTACACGCACAACAGCACTGGGGATCTGTGCTTTCCCAGTGACGCAACATCTCATTGCGATCGGCCGCGGCAGAGCCTCTTGCCGAAAAGGCAAGCGTCTGGCTCCTTCTCCCACAAGGAAGGGCCCAGCTCTGAAAGCTGTTGCTGCTCTTCAGGGTGCCTTGGCGCCCTATCTACAGGCACAACAGCACTGGGGATCTGTGCTTTCCCAGTGACGCAACATCTCACGGTGCTCGGCCGCGGCAGAGACTCTTGCCGAAAAGGCAAACGTCCGGCTCCTTCTCCCACAAGGAAGGGCCCAGCCCTGAAAGCTCTTGCTGCTCTTCACCTACCCTTGGTACCCTATCTACAGGCACAACAGCACTGGGGATCTGGCTTTCCCACAGATGCAACATCTCATAGCGCTCGGCCGCGGCTGAGCCTCTTGCCGAAAAGGCAAACGTCCGACTCCTTCTCCCACAAGGAAGGGCCCAGCCCTGAAAGCTCTTGCTGCTCCTCACGGTGCCTTGGCGCCCTATCTACAGGAACAATAGCAGTGGGGATCTGTGCTTTCCCAGAGACGCAATATCTCATGGTGCTCGGCCGCGGCAGAGCCTCTTGCCGAAAAGGCAAACGTCCGGCTCCTTCTCCCACAAGGAAGGGCCAAGCCCTGAAAGCTCTTGCTGCTCTTCACGTACCCTTGGCGCCCTATCTACAGGCATAACAGCACTGGGGATCTGTCCTTTCCCACAGATGCAACATCTCATAGCGCTCGGCCGCGGCAGAGCCTCTTGCCGAAAAGGCAAACGTCCGGCTCCTTCTCCCACAAGGAAGGGCCCAGCCCTGAAAGCTCTTGCTGCTCTTCACGGTGCCTTGGCGCCCTATCTACAGGCACAACAGCACTGGGGATCTCTGCTTTCCCAGAGATGCAACATCTCACGGTGCTCGGCCGCGGCTAAGGTTCTTGCCGAAAAGGCAAACGTCCGGCTCCTTCTCCCACAAGGAAGGGCCCAGCCCTGAAAGCTCTTGCTGCTCTTCACGTACCCTTGGAGCCGTAACTACAGGCACAACAGCACTGGGGATCTCTGCTTTCCCAGAGATGCAACATCTCACGGTGCTCGGCCGCGGCTAAGCCTCTTGCCGAAAAGGCAAACGTCCGGCTCCTTCTCCCACAAGGAAGGGCCCAGCCCTGAAAGCTCTTGCTGCTCTTCACGGTGCCTTGGCGCCCTATCTACAGGCACAACAGAACTGGGGATCTCTGCTTTCCCTGAGACGCAAGATGTCATGGCGCTCGGCTGCGGCAGAGCCTCTTGCCGAAAAGGCAAACGTCCGGCTCCTTCTCCCAAAAGGAAGGGCCCAGCCCTGAAAGCTGTTGCTGCTCTTCACGTACCCTTGGCGCCCTATCTACAGGCAAAACAGCAGTGGGGAACTGTGCTTTCCCAGAGACGCAACATCTCAAGGCGCTCGGCCGCAGCAGGGCCTCTTGCTGAAAAGGCAAACTTCCGACTCCTTCTCCCTCAAGGAAGGGCCCAGGCCTGAAAGCTCTTGCTGCTCTTCACGTACCCTTGGCGCCCTATGTACAGGCACAACAGCAGTGGGGATCTGTGCTTTCCCAGAGACGCAACATCTCACGGTGCTCGGCCGCGGCACAGCCTCTTGCCGAAAAGGCAAACGTCCGGCTCCTTCTTCCACAAGGAAGGGCCCAGCCCTGAAAGCCTTTGCTGCTCTTCACGTACCCTTTGCGCTGTATCTACAGGCACAACAGCACTGGGGATCTGTGCTTTCCCAGTGACGCAACATCTCATTGCGCTCGGCTACGGCAGAGCCTCTTGCCGAAAAGGCAAGCGTCCGGCTCCTTCTCCCACAAGGAAGGGCCCAGCCCTGAAAGCTCTTGCTGCTCTTCACGTACCCTTGGCGCCCTATCTACAGGCATAACAGCACTTTTGATCTCTGCTTTGCCAGAGACGCAAGATGTCATGGCGCTCAGCCGCGGCAGAGCCTCATGCCAAAAAGGCAAACGTCCGACTCCTTCTCCCACAAGGAAGGGCCCAGCCCTGAAAGCTGTTGCTGCTCTTCACAGTGCCTTGGTGCCCTATCTACAGGAACAATAGCAGTGGGGACCTATGCTCTCCCAGAGATGCAACAGCTCATGGAGCTCGGCCGCGGCAGAGCCTCTTGCCGAAAAGGCAAACGTCCGGCTCCTTCTCCCACAAGGAAGGGCCCAGCCCTGAAAGCTCTTGCTGCTCTTCACGGTGCCTTGGCGCCCTATCTACAGGCACAACAGCACTGGGGATCTGTGCTTTCCCACAGACACAACATCTCAAGGTGCTCGGCCGCGGCAGAGCCTCTTGCCGAAAAGGGAAACGTCCGGCTCCTTCTCCCACAGGGAAGGGCCCAGCCCTGAAAGCTGTTGCTGCTCTTCACCTACCCTTGGTACACTACCTACAGGCACAACAGCACTGGGTATCTCTGCTTTCCCAGAGACGCAAGATGTCACGGTGCTCGGCCGCGGCAGAGCCTCTTGCCGAAAAGGCAAACGTCCGGCTCCTTCTCCCACAAGGAAGGGCCCAGCCCTGAAAGCTCTTGCTGCTCTTCACGTACCCTTGGCGCCCTATCTACAGGCATAACAGCACTGGGGATCTGTGCTTTCCCAGAGACGCAACATCTCACGGTGCTCGGCCGTGGCTAAGCCTCTTGCCGAAAAGGCAAACGTCCGGCTCCTTGTGCCACAAGGAAGGGCCCAGCCCTGAAAGCTGTTGCTGCTCTTCACCTACCCTTGGCGCCCTATCTACAGGCATAACAGCAGTGGGGATCTGTCCTTTCCCACAGATGCAACATCTCATAGCGCTCGGCCGCGGCAGAGCCTCTTGCCGAAAAGGCAAACGTCCGGCTCCTTCTGCCACAAGGAAGGGCCCAGCCCTGAAAGCTCTTGCTGCTCTTCACGGTGCCTTGGCGCCCTATCTACAGGCAAAACAGCAGTGGGGAACTGTGCTTTCCCAGAGACGCAACATCTCAAGGCGCTCGGCCGCAGCAGGGCCTCTTGCCGAAAAGGAAAACTTCCGACTCCTTCTCCCTCAAGGAAGGGCCCAGGCCTGAAAGCTCTTGCTGCTCTTCACGGTGCCTTGGCGCCCTATCTACAGGCACAACAGCAGTGGGGATCTGTGCTTTCCCAGAGACGCAACATCTCACGGTGCTCGGCCGCGTCAAAGACTTTTGCCGAAAAGGCAAACGTCCGGCTCCTTCTCCCACAAGGAAGGGCCCAGCACTGAAAGCTGTTGCTGCTCTTCACAGTGCCTTGGTGCCCTACCTACAGGAACAATAGCAGTGGGGATCTATGCTCTCCCAGAGATGCAACAGCTCATGGCGCTCGGCCGCGGCAGAGCCTCTTGCCGAAAAGGCAAACGTCCGGCTCCTTCTCCCACAAGGAAGGGCCCAGCCCTGAAAGCTCTTGCTGCTCTTCACGGTGCCTTGGCGCCCTATCTACAGGCACAACAGCACTGGGGATCTGTGCTTTCCCACAGACACAACATCTCAAGGTGCTCGGCCGCGGCAGAGCCTCTTGCCGAAAAGGGAAACGTCCGGCTCCTTCTCCCACAGGGAAGGGCCCAGCCCTGAAAGCTGTTGCTGCTCTTCACCTACCCTTGGTACCCTACCTACAGGCACAACAGCACTGGGTATCTCTGCTTTCCCAGAGACGCAAGATGTCATGGCGCTTGGCCGCGGCAGAGCCTCTTGCCGAAAAGGCAAATGTCCGGCTCTTCTACCACAAGGAAAGGCCAGGCCCTGAAAGCTGTTGCTGCTCTTCAGGGTGCCTTGGCGCCCTATCTACAGGCACAACAGCAGTGGGGATTTGTGCTTTCCCAGAGACGCAACATCTCATGGCGCTCGTCCGCGGCAGAGCCTCTTGCCGAAAAGGCAAACGTCCGGCTCCTTCTCCACAAGGACGGGCCCAGCCCTGAAAGCTGTTGGTGCTCTTCACGGTGCCTTGTCGCCCTATCTACAGGCACAACAGCACTGGGGATCTCTGCTTTCCCAGTGACGCAACATCTCACGGTGCTCGGCCGCGGCACAGCCTCTTGCCGAAAAGGCAAACGTCCGGCTCCTTCTGCCACAAGGAAGGGCCCAGCCCTGAAAGCTGTTGCTGCTCCTCACCTACCCTTGGTACCCTACCTACAGGCACAACATCACTGGGGATCTGTGCTTTCCCAGAGACGCAACATCTCACGGTGCTCGGCCGCGGCTAAGACTCTTGCCGAAAAGGCAAACATCCGACTCCTTCTCCCACAAGGAAGGGCCCAGCCCTGAAAGCCTTTGCTGCTCTTCACGTACCCTTGGCGCCCTATCTACAGGCACAACAGCACTGGGGATCTGTGCTTTCCCAGTGACGCAACATGTCATTGCGCTCGGCCGCGGCAGAGCCTCTTGCCGAAAAGGCAAGCGTCCGGCTCCTTCTCCCACAAGGAAGGGCCCAGCTCTGAAAGCTCTTGCTGCTCTTCACGGTGCCTTGGCGCCCTATCTACAGGCACAACAGCACTGGGGATCTGTGCTTTCCCACAGACGCAACACCTCATGGCGCTCAGCCGAGGCAGAGCCTCTTGCCGAAAAGGCATTATCCGGCTCCTTCTCCCACAAGGAAGGGCCCAGCCCTGAAAGCTGTTGCTGCTCTTCACGGTGCCTTGGCGCCCTATCTACAGGCACAACAGCAGTGGGGATCTGTGCTTTCCCAGAGACGCAAAATCTCACGGTGCTCGGCCGCGTCAAAGAATCCTGCCGAAAAGGCTAACGTCCGGCTCTTTCTCCCACAAGGAAGGGCCCAGCCCTGAAAGCTCTTGCTGCTCTTCACGGTGCCTTGGTGCCCTATCTACAGGCACAACAGCAGTGGGGATCTGTGCTTTCCCAGAGACGCAACATCTCACGGTGCTCGGCCGCGGCACAGCCTCTTGCCGAAAAGGCAAACGTCCGGCTCCTTCTTCCACAAGGAAGGGCCCAGCCCTGAAAGCCTTTGCTGCTCTTCACGTAACCTTTGCGCTGTATCTACAGGCACAACAGCACTGGGGATCTGTGCTTTCCCAGTGACGCAACATCTCATTGCGCTCGGCCACGGCAGAGCCTCTTGCCGAAAAGGCAAGCGTCCGGCTCCTTCTCCCACAAGGAAGGGCCCAGCCCTGAAAGCTCTTGCTGCTCTTCACCTACCCTTGGCGCCCTATCTACAGGCATAACAGCACTTTTGATCTCTGCTTTGCCAGAGACGCAAGATGTCATGGCGCTCAGCCGCGGCAGAGCCTCTTGCCGAAAAGGCAAGCGTCCGGCTCCTTCTCCCACAAGGAAGGGCCCAGCCCTGAAAGCTCTTGCTGCTCTTCACGGTGCCTTGGCGCCCTATCAACAGTCACAACAGCAGTGGGGATCTGTGCTTTCCCAGAGACGCAAGGTCTCACGGTGCTCGGCCGCGGCAGAGCCTCTTGCCGAAAAGGCAAACGTCCGGCTCCTTCTCCCACAAGGAAGGGCCCAGCCCTGAAAGCTCTTGCTGCTCTTCACCTACCCTTGGCGCCCTATCTACAGGCAAAACAGCACTGGGGATCTCTGCTTTCCCAGAGACGCAAGATGTCATGGCGCTCGGCCGCGGCAGAGCCTCTTGCCGAAAAGGCAAACGTCCGACTCCTTCTCCCACAAGGAAGGGCCCAGCCCTCTAAGCTCTTGCTGCTCTTCAGGGTGCCCTGGCGCCCTATCTACAGGCACAACAGCACTGGGGATCTCTGCTTTCCCAGAGACGCAACACCTCTTGGCGCTCGGCCGCGGCAGAGCCTCTTGCCGAAAAGGCAAACGTCCGGCTCCTTCTCCCACAAGGAAAGGCCCAGCCCTTAAAGCTGTTGCTGCTCTTCACGGTGCCTTGGCGCCCTATGAACAGGCACAACATCACTGGGGATCTGTGCTTTCCCAGAGACGCAACATCTCATGGTGCTCGGCCGCGGCAGAGCCTCTTGCCGAAAAGACAAACGTCCGGCTCCTTCTCCCACAAGGAAGGGCCCAGCCCTGAAAGCTCTTGCTGCTCTTCACGGTGCCTTGGTGCCCTATCTACAGGCACAACAGCAGTGGGGATCTGTGCTTTCCCAGAGACGCAACATCTCATGGCTCTAGGCCGCGGCAGAACCTCTTGCCGAAAAGGCAAACGTCCGGCTGCTTTTCCCACAAGGAAGGGCCCAGCCCTGAAAGCTCTTGCTGCTCTTCACGGTGCCTTGGCGCCCTATGAACAGGCACAACAGCTGTGGTGATCTGTACTTTCCCAGAGACGCAAGATCTCACGGTGCTCGGCCGCTGCAGAGCCTCTTGCCGAAAAGGCAAACGTCCGGCTCCTTCCCCACAAGGAAAGGCCCAGCCCTGAAAGCTGTTGCTGCTCTTCACGGTGCCTTGGCGCCCTATGAACAGGCACAACAGCACTGGGGATCTGTGCTTTCCCAGAGACGCAACATCTCATGGTGCTCGGCCGCGGCAGAGCCTCTTGCCGAAAAGACAAACGTCCGGCTCCTTCTCCCACAAGGAAGGGCTCAGCCCTGAAAGCTCTTGCTGATCTTCACGGTGCCTTGGTGCCCTATCTACAGGCAAAACAGCAGTGGGGATCTGTGCTTTCCCAGAGACGCAACACCTCATGGCGCTAGGCCGCGGCAGAGCCTCTTGCCGAAAAGGCAAACGTCCGGCTCCTTCTTCCACAAGGAAGGGCCCAGCCCTGAAAGCCTTTGCTGCTCTTCACGGTGCCTTGGCGCCCTATGAACATGCACAACAGCTGTGGGGATCTGTACTTTCCCAGAGACGCAAGATCTCACGTTGCTCGGCCGCGGCAGAGCCTCTTGCCGAAAAGGCAAATGTCCAGCTCCTTCTACCACAAGGAAAGGCCAGGCCCTGAAAGCTGTTGCTGCTCTTCAGGGTGCCTTGGCACCCTACCTACAGGCACAACAGCAGTGGGGATCTGTGCTTTCCCACAGACGCAACATCTCATGGTGCTCGGCCGCGGCAGAGCCTCTTGCCAAAAAGGCAAACGTCCGGCTCCTTCTACACAAGGAAGGGCCCAGCCCTGAAAGCTCTTGCTGCTCTTCACGGTGCCTTGGCACCCTATCTACAGGCACAACAGCAGTGGGGATTTGTGCTTTCCCAGAGACGCAACATCTCATGGCGCTCGTCCGCGGCAGAGCCTCTTGCCGAAAAGGCAAATGTCCGGCTCCTTCTCCACAAGGAAGGGCCCAGCCCTGAAAGCTGTTGCTGCTCTTCACGGTGCCTTGGCGCCCTATCTACAGGCACAACAGCACTGGGGATCTCTGCTTTCCCAGTGACGCAACATCTCACGGTGCTCGGCCGCGGCACAGCCTCTTGCCGAAAAGGCAAACGTCCGGCTCCTTCTGCCACAAGGAAGGGCCCAGCCCTGAAAGCTGTTGCTGCTCTTCACCTACCCTTGGTACCCTACCTACAGGCACAACATCACTGGGGATCTGTGCTTTCCCAGAGACGCAACATCTCACGGTGCTCGGCCGCGGCAGAGCCTCTTGCCGAAAAGGCAAACGTCCGGCTCCTTCTCCCACAAGGAAGGGCCCAGCCTTGAAAGCTGTTGCTGCTCTTCACAGTGCCTAGGTGCCCTATCTACAGGAACATTAGCAGTGGGGATCTGTGCTTTCCCAGAGATGCAACATCTCATGGCGCTTGGCCGCGGCAGAGCCTCTTGCCGAAAAGGCAAACATCCGGCTCCTTCACCCACAAGGAAGGGCCCAGCTCTGAAAGCTGTTGCTGCTCTTCACCTACCCTTGGTACCCTACCTGCAGGCACAACAGCACTGGGGGTCTGTGCTTTCCCAGAGACGCAACATCTCACGGTGCTCGGCCACGGCAGAGCCTCTTGCCGAAAAGGCAAGCGTCCGGCTCCTTCTCCCACAAGGAAGGGCCCAGCTCTGAAAGCTGTTGCTGCTCTTCACGGTGCCTTCGCGCCCTATCTACAGGCACAACAGCACTGGGGATCTGAGCTTTCCCAGTGACGAAACATCTCACGGTGCTCGGCCGCGGCAGAGCCTCTTGCCGAAAAGGCAAACGTCCGGCTCCTTCTCCCACAAGGAAGGGCCCAGCCCTGAAAGCTCTTGCTGCTCTTCACGTACCCTTGGCGCCCTATCTACAGGCATAACAGCACTGGGGATCTGTGCTTTCCCAGAGACGCAACATCTCACGGTGCTCGGCCGTGGCTAAGCCTCTTGCCGAAAAGGCAAACGTCCGGCTCCTTGTGCCACAAGGAAGGGCCCAGCCCTGAAAGCTGTTGCTGCTCTTCACCTACCCTTGGCGCCCTATCTACAGGCATAACAGCAGTGGGGATCTGTCCTTTCCCACAGATGCAACATCTCATAGCGCTCGGCCGCGGCAGAGCCTCTTGCCGAAAAGGCAAACGTCCGGCTCCTTCTCCCACAAGGAAGGGCCCAGCCCTGAAAGCTCTTGCTGCTCTTCACGGTGCCTTGGCGCCCTATCTACAGGCAAAACAGCAGTGGGGAAATGTGCTTTCCCAGAGACGCAACATCTCAAGGCGCTCGGCCGCAGCAGGGCCTCTTGCTGAAAAGGCAAACTTCCGACTCCTTCTCCCTCAAGGAAGGGCCCAGGCCTGAAAGCTCTTGCTGCTCTTCACGGTGCCTTGGCGCCCTATCTACAGGCACAACAGCAGTGGGGATCTGTGCTTTCCCAGAGACGCAACATCTCACGGTGCTCGGCCGCGTCAAAGACTTTTGCCGAAAAGGCTAACGTCCGGCTCCTTCTCCCACAAGGAAGGGCCCAGCCCTGAAAGCTCTTGCTGCTCTTCACGGTGCCTTGGCACCCTATCTACAGGCACAACAGCAGTGGGGATCTGTGCTTTCCCAGAGACGCAACATCTTACGGTGTTCGGCCGCGGCACAGCCTCTTGCCGAAAAGGCAAACGTCCGGCTCCTTCTTCCACAAGGAAGGGCCCAGCCCTGAAAGCTCTTGCTGCTCTTCACGTACCCTTGGCGCCCTATCTACAGGCATAACAGCACTTTTGATCTCTGCTTTGCCAGAGACCCAAGATGTCATGGCGCTCAGCCGCGGCAGAGCCTCATGCCGAAAAGGCAAACGTCCGGCTCCTTCTCCCACAAGGAAGGGCCTAGCCCTGAAAGCTGTTGCTGCTCTTCACAGTGCCTTGGTGCCCTATCTACAGGAACAATAGCAGTGGGGATCTATGCTCTCCCAGAGATGCAACAGCTCATGGCGCTCGGCCGCGGCAGAGCCTCTTGCCGAAAAGGCAAACGTCCGGCTCCTTCTCCCACAAGGAAGGGCCCAGCCCTGAAAGCTCTTGCTGCTCTTCACGGTGCCTTGGCGCCCTATCTACAGGCACAACAGCACTGGGGATCTGTGCTTTCCCACAGACACAACATCTCAAGGTGCTCGGCCGCGGCAGAGCCTCTTGCCGAAAAGGGAAACGTCCGGCTCCTTCTCCCACAGGGAAGGGCTCAGCCCTGAAAGCTGTTGCTGCTCTTCACCTACCCTTGGTACCCTACCTACAGGCACAACAGCACTGGGTATCTCTGCTTTCCCAGAGACGCAAGATGTCATGGCGCTTGGCCGCGGCAGAGCCTCTTGCCGAAAAGGCAAACGTCCGGCTCTTCTACCACAAGGAAAGGCCAGGCCCTGAAAGCTGTTGCTGCTCTTCAGGGTGCCTTGGCGCCCTATCTACAGGCACAACAGCAGTGGGGATTTGTGCTTTCCCAGAGACGCAACATCTCATGGCGCTCGTCCGCGGCAGAGCCTCTTGCCGAAAAGGCAAACGTCCGGCTCCTTCTCCACAAGGAAGGGCCCAGCCCTGAAAGCTGTTGGTGCTCTTCACGGTGCCTTGTCGCCCTATCTACAGGCACAACAGCACTGGGGATCTCTGCTTTCCCAGTGACGCAACATCTCACGGTGCTCGGCCGCGGCACAGCCTCTTGCCTAAAAGGCAAACGTCCGGCTCCTTCTGCCACAAGGAAGGGCCCAGCCCTGAAAGCTGTTGCTGCTCTTCACCTACCCTTGGTACCCTACCTACAGGCACAACATCACTGGGGATCTGTGCTTTCCCAGAGACGCAACATCTCACGGTGCTCGGCCGCGGCTAAGCCGTTGCCGAAAAGGCAAACATCCGACTCCTTCTCCCACAAGGAAGGGCCCAGCCCTGAAAGCCTTTGCTGCTCTTCACGTACCCTTGGCGCCCTATCTACAGGCACAACAGCACTGGGGATCTGTGCTTTCCCAGTGACGCAACATGTCATTGCGCTCGGCCGCGGCAGAGCCTCTTGCCGAAAAGGCAAGCGTCCGGCTCCTTCTCCCACAAGGAAGGGCCCAGCTCTGAAAGCTCTTGCTGCTCTTCACGGTGCCTTGGCGCCCTATCTACAGGCACAACAGCACTGGGGATCTGTGCTTTCCCACAGACGCAACACCTCATGGCGCTCAGCCGAGGCAGAGCCTCTTGCCGAAAAGGCAAATGTCCGGCTCCTTCTCCCACAAGGAAGGGCCCAGCCCTGAAAGGTGTTGCTGATCTTCACCTACCCTTGGCGCCCTATCTACAGGCAAAACAGCACTGGGGATCTCTGCTTTCCCAGAGACGCAAGATGTCATGGCGCTCGGCCGCGGCAGAGCCTCTTGCCGAAAAGGCAAACATCCGGCTCCTTCTCCCACAAGGAAATGCCCAGCCCTCTAAGCTCTTGCTGCTCTTCAGGGTGCCCTGGCGCCCTATCTACAGGCACAACAGCACTGGGGATCTCTGCTTTCCCAGAGACGCAACACCTCTTGGCGCTCGGCCGCGGCAGAGCCTCTTGCCGAAAAGGCAAACGTCCGGCTCCTTCTCCCACAAGGAAAGGCCCAGTCCTGAAAGCTGTTGCTGCTCTTCACGGTGCCTTGGCACCCTATGAACAGGCACAACATCACTGGGGATCTGTGCTTTCCCAGAGACGCAACATCTCATGGTGCTCGGCCGCGGCAGAGCCTCTTGCCGAAAAGACAAACGTCCGGCTCCTTCTCCCACAAGGAAGGGCCCAGCCCTGAAAGCTCTTGCTGCTCTTCACGGTGCCTTGGTGCCCTATCTACAGGCACAACAGCAGTGGGGATCTGTGCTTTCCCAGAGACGCAACATCTCATGGCTCTAGGCCGCGGCAGAACCTCTTGCCGAAAAGGCAAACGTCCGGCTGCTTCTCCCACAAGGAAGGGCCCAGCCCTGAAAGCTCTTGCTGCTCTTCACGGTGCCTTGGCGCCCTATGAACAGGCACAACATCACTGGGGATCTGTACTTTCCCAGAGACGCAAGATCTCAGGGTGCTCGGCCGCTGCAGAGCCTCTTGCCGAAAAGGCAAACGTCCGGCTCCTTCCCCACAAGGAAAGGCCCATCCCTGAAAGCTGTTGCTGCTCTTCACGGTGCCTTGGCGCCCTATGAACAGGCACAACAGCACTGGGGATCTGTGCTTTCCCAGAGACGCAACATCTCATGGTGCTCGGCCGCGGCAGAGCCTCTTGCCGAAAAGACAAACGTCCGGCTCCTTCTCCCACAAGGAAGGGCCCAGCCCTGAAAGCTCTTGCTGATCTTCACGGTGCCTTGGTGCCCTATCTACAGGCAAAACAGCAGTGGGGATCTGTGCTTTCCCAGAGACGCAACACCTCATGGCGCTAGGCCGCGGCAGAGCCTCTTGCCGAAAAGGCAAACGTCCGGCTCCTTCTCCCACAAGGAAGGGCCCAGCCCTGAAAGCTCTTGCTGCTCTTCACGGTGCCTTGGCGCCCTATGAACATGCACAACAGCTGTGGGGATCTGTACTTTCCCAGAGACGCAAGATCTCACGTTGCTCGGCCGCGGCAGAGCCTCTTGCCGAAAAGGCAAATGTCCGGCTCCTTCTACCACAAGGAAAGGCCAGGCCCTGAAAGCTGTTGCTGCTCTTCAGGGTGCCTTGGCACCCTACCTACAGACACAACAGCAGTGGGGATCTGTGCTTTCCCACAGACGCAACATCTCATGGTGCTCGGCCGCGGCAGAGCCTCTTGCCGAAAAGGCAAACGTCCGGCTCCTTCTCCCACAAGGAAGGGCCCAGCCCTGAAAGCTCTTGCTGCTCTTCACGGTGCCTTGGCACCCTATCTACAGGCACAACAGCAGTGGGGATCTGTGCTTTCCCAGAGACGCAAGATCTCATGGTGCTCAGCCGCGGCAGAGCCTCTTGCCGAAAAGGCAAACGTCCGGCTCCTTCTCACACAAGGAAAGGCCCAGCCCTGAAAGCTCTTGCTGCTCTTCACTGAGCTTGGCGTCCTATCTCCAGGCACAACAGCACTGGGGATCTGTACTTTCCCAGAGACTCAAGATCTCACGCCTGCTCGGCGGGTGGCAGAGCCTCTTGCCGAAAAGGCAAATGTCTGGCTCCTTCTCCCACAAGGAAGGGCCCAGCCCTGAAAGCTGTTGGTGCTCTTCACGGTGCCTTGGCGCCCTATCTACAGGCACAACAGCACTGGGGATCTCTGCTTTCCCAGTGACGCAACATCTCACGGTGCTCGGCCGCGGCAGATCCTCTTGCCGTAAAGGCAAACCTCCGGCTCCTTCTCCCACAAGGAAGGGCCCAGCCCTGAAAGCTCTTGCTGCTCTTCACTGAGCCTTGGCTCCCTATCTACAGGCAAAAGAGCACTGGGGATCTGTACTTTCCCAGAGACGCAAGATCTCACGCTGCTCGGGCCGCGCCAGAGCCCTCTTGCCGAAAAGGCAAATGTCCGGCTCTTCTACCACAAGGAAAGGCCAGGCCCTGAAAGCTGTTGCTGCTCTTCAGGGTGCCTTGGCACCCTACCTACAGGCACCACAGCAGTGGGGGATCTGTGCTTTCCCAGAGACGCAACATCTCATGGCGCTAGGCCGCGGCAGAGCCTCTTGCCGAAAGGCAAACGTCCGGCTCCTTCTCCCACAAGGAAGGGCCCAGCCCTGAAAGCTGTTGCTGCTCTTCACGGTGCCTTGGCGCCCTATCTACAGGCACAACAGCAGTGGGGATTTGTGCTTTCCCAGAGACGCAACATCTCATGGCGCTCGTCCGCGGCAGAGCCTCTTGCCGAAAAGGCAAACGTCTGGCTCCTTCTCCACAAGGAAGGGCCCAGCCCTGAAAGCTGTTGGTGCTCTTCACGGTGCCTTGGCGCCCTATCTACAGGCACAACAGCACTGGGGATCTCTGCTTTCCCAGTGACGCAACATCTCACGGTGCTCGGCCACGGCACAGCCTCTTGCCGAAAAGGCAAACGTCCGGCTCCTTCTCCCACAAGGAAGGGCCCAGCCCTGAAAGCTGTTGTTCTTCACATACCCTAGGCGCCCTATCTACAGGCACAACAGCAGTGGGGATCTGTGCTTTCCCAGAGACGCAAAATCTCATGGTGCTCGGCCGCGGCAGAGCCTCTTGCCAAAAAGGCAAACGTCCGGCTCCTTCTCCCACAAGGAAGGGCCCAGCCCTGAAAGCTCTTGCTGCTCTTCACGGTGCCTTGGCGCCCTATCTACAGGCACAACAGCACTGGGGATCTGTGCTTTCCCAGAGACGCAAGATCTTATGGTGCTCGGCCGCGGCAGAGACTCTTGCCGAAAAGGCAAACGTCCGGCTCCTTCTCCACAAGGAAGGGCCCAGCCCTGAAATCTGTTGGTGCTCTTCACGGTGCCTTGGCACCCTATCTACAGGCACAACAGCAGTGGGGATCTCTGCTTTCCCAGAGACTCAACATCTCACGGTGCTCGGCCGCGGCAGATCCTCTTGCCGTAAAGGCAAACGTCCGGCTCCTTCTCCCACAAGGAAGGGCCCAGCCCTGAAAGCTGTTGTTCTTCACATACCCTTGGTGCCCTATCTACAGGCACAACAGCAGTGGGGATCTGTGCTTTCCCACAGACGCAACATCTCATGGTGCTTGGCCGCGGCAGAGCCTCTTGCCAAAAAGGCAAACGTCCGGCTCCTTCTCCCACAAGGAAGGGCCCAGCCCTGAAAGCTCTTGCTGATCTTCACGGTGCCTTGGTGCCCTATCTACAGGCAAAACAGCAGTGGGGATCTGTGCTTTCCCAGAGACGCAACACCTCATGGCGCTAGGCCGCGGCAGAGCCTCTTGCCGAAAAGGCAAACGTCCGGCTCCTTCTCCCACAAGGAAGGGCCCAGCCCTGAAAGCTCTTGCTGCTCTTCACGGTGCCTTGGCGCCCTATGAACATGCACAACAGCTGTGGGGATCTGTACTTTCCCAGAGACGCAAGATCTCACGTTGCTCGGCCGCGGCAGAGCCTCTTGCCGAAAAGGCAAATGTCCGGCTCCTTCTACCACAAGGAAAGGCCAGGCCCTGAAAGCTGTTGCTGCTCTTCAGGGTGCCTTGGCACCCTACCTACAGGCACAACAGCAGTGGGGATCTGTGCTTTCCCACAGACGCAAGATCTCATGGTGCTCGGCCGCGGCAGAGCCTCTTGCCGAAAAGGCAAACGTCCGGCTCCTTCTCCCACAAGGAAGGGCCCAGCCCTGAAAGCTCTTGCTGCTCTTCACGGTGCCTTGGCACCCTATCTACAGGCACAACAGCAGTGGGGATCTGTGCTTTCCCAGAGACGCAAGATCTCATGGTGCTCAGCCGCGGCAGAGCCTCTTGCCGAAAAGGCAAACGTCCGGCTCCTTCTCCCACAAGGAAAGGCCCAGCCCTGAAAGCTCTTGCTGCTCTTCACTGAGCTTGGCGTCCTATCTACAGGGACAACAGCACTGGGGATCTGTACTTTCCCAGAGACGCAAGATCTCACGCTGCTCGGCGGTGGCAGAGCCTCTTGCCGAAAAGGCAAATGTCTGGCTCCTTCTCCCACAAGGAAGGGCCCAGCCCTGAAAGCTGTTGGTGCTCTTCACGGTGCCTTGGCGCCCTATCTACAGGCACAACAGCACTGGGGATCTCTGCTTTCCCAGTGACGCAACATCTCACGGTGCTCGGCCGCGGCAGATCCTCTTGCCGTAAAGGCAAACCTCCGGCTCCTTCTCCCACAAGGAAGGGCCCAGCCCTGAAAGCTCTTGCTGCTCTTCACTGAGCCTTGGCTCCCTATCTACAGGCAAAAGAGCACTGGGGATCTGTACTTTCCCAGAGACGCAAGATCTCACGCTGCTCGGCCGCGGCAGAGCCTCTTGCCGAAAAGGCAAATGTCCGGCTCTTCTACCACAAGGAAAGGCCAGGCCCTGAAAGCTGTTGCTGCTCTTCAGGGTGCCTTGGCACCCTACCTACAGGCACCACAGCAGTGGGGATCTGTGCTTTCCCAGAGACGCAACATCTCATGGCGCTAGGCCGCGGCAGAGCCTCTTGCCGAAAAGGCAAACGTCCGGCTCCTTCTCCCACAAGGAAGGGCCCAGCCCTGAAAGCTGTTGCTGCTCTTCACGGTGCCTTGGCGCCCTATCTACAGGCACAACAGCAGTGGGGATTTGTGCTTTCCCAGAGACGCAACATCTCATGGCGCTCGTCCGCGGCAGAGCCTCTTGCCGAAAAGGCAAACGTCCGGCTCCTTCTCCACAAGGAAGGGCCCAGCCCTGAAAGCTGTTGGTGCTCTTCACGGTGCCTTGGCGCCCTATCTACAGGCACAACAGCACTGGGGATCTCTGCTTTCCCAGTGACGCAACATCTCACGGTGCTCGGCCGCGGCACAGCCTCTTGCCGATAAGGCAAACGTCCGGCTCCTTCTGCCACAAGGAAGGGCCCAGCCCTGAAAGCTGTTGTTCTTCACATACCCTTGGCGCCCTATCTACAGGCACAACAGCAGTGGGGATCTGTGCTTTCCCAGAGACGCAACATCTCACGGTGCTCGGCCGCGGCTAAGCCTCTTGCCGTAAAGGTAAACGTCTGGCTCCTTCTCCCACAAGGAAGGGCCCAGCCCTGAAAGCTCTTGCTGCTCTTCACGGTGCCTTGGCGCCCTATCTACAGGCACAACAGCAGTGGGGATCTGTGCTTTCCCAGAGATGCAACATCTCATGGTGCTGGGCCGCGGCAGAGCCTCTTGCCAAAAAGGCAAACGTCCGGCTCCTTCTCCCACAAGGAAGGGCCCAGCCCTGAAAGCTCTTGCTGCTCTTCACGGTGCCTTGGCGCCCTATCTACAGGCACAACAGCACTGGGGATCTGTGCTTTCCCAGAGACGCAAGATCTCATGGTGCTCAGCCGCGGCAGAGCCTCTTGCCGAAAAGGCAAACGTCCGGCTCCTTCTCCACAAGGAAGGGCCCAGCCCTGAAATCTGTTGTTATTCACATACCCTTGGTGCCCTATCTACAGGCACAACAGCAGTGGGGATCTGTGCTTTCCCACAGACGCAACATCTCATGGTGCTTGGCCGCGGCAGAGCCTCTTGCCGAAAAGGCAAACGTCCGGCTCCTTCTCCCACAAGGAAGGGCCCAGCCCTGAAAGCTCTTGCTGCTCTTCACGGTGCCTTGGCACCCTATCTACAGGCACAACAGCAGTGGGGATCTGTGCTTTCCCAGAGACGCAAGATCTCATGGTGCTCAGCCGCGGCAGAGCCTCTTGCCGAAAAGGCAAACGTCCGGCTCCTTCTCACACAAGGAAAGGCCCAGCCCTGAAAGCTCTTGCTGCTCTTCACTGAGCTTGGCGTCCTATCTCCAGGCACAACAGCACTGGGGATCTGTACTTTCCCAGAGACTCAAGATCTCACGCTGCTCGGCGGTGGCAGAGCCTCTTGCCGAAAAGGCAAATGTCTGGCTCCTTCTCCCACAAGGAAGGGCCCAGCCCTGAAAGCTGTTGGTGCTCTTCACGGTGCCTTGGCGCCCTATCTACAGGCACAACAGCACTGGGGATCTCTGCTTTCCCAGTGACGCAACATCTCACGGTGCTCGGCCGCGGCAGATCCTCTTGCCGTAAAGGCAAACCTCCGGCTCCTTCTCCCACAAGGAAGGGCCCAGCCCTGAAAGCTCTTGCTGCTCTTCACTGAGCCTTGGCTCCCTATCTACAGGCAAAAGAGCACTGGGGATCTGTACTTTCCCAGAGACGCAAGATCTCACGCTGCTCGGCCGCGGCAGAGCCTCTTGCCGAAAAGGCAAATGTCCGGCTCTTCTACCACAAGGAAAGGCCAGGCCCTGAAAGCTGTTGCTGCTCTTCAGGGTGCCTTGGCACCCTACCTACAGGCACCACAGCAGTGGGGATCTGTGCTTTCCCAGAGACGCAACATCTCATGGCGCTAGGCCGCGGCAGAGCCTCTTGCCGAAAAGGCAAACGTCCGGCTCCTTCTCCCACAAGGAAGGGCCCAGCCCTGAAAGCTGTTGCTGCTCTTCACGGTGCCTTGGCGCCCTATCTACAGGCACAACAGCAGTGGGGATTTGTGCTTTCCCAGAGACGCAACATCTCATGGCGCTCGTCCGCGGCAGAGCCTCTTGCCGAAAAGGCAAACGTCTGGCTCCTTCTCCACAAGGAAGGGCCCAGCCCTGAAAGCTGTTGGTGCTCTTCACGGTGCCTTGGCGCCCTATCTACAGGCACAACAGCACTGGGGATCTCTGCTTTCCCAGTGACGCAACATCTCACGGTGCTCGGCCACGGCACAGCCTCTTGCCGAAAAGGCAAACGTCCGGCTCCTTCTCCCACAAGGAAGGGCCCAGCCCTGAAAGCTGTTGTTCTTCACATACCCTAGGCGCCCTATCTACAGGCACAACAGCAGTGGGGATCTGTGCTTTCCCAGAGACGCAAAATCTCATGGTGCTCGGCCGCGGCAGAGCCTCTTGCCAAAAAGGCAAACGTCCGGCTCCTTCTCCCACAAGGAAGGGCCCAGCCCTGAAAGCTCTTGCTGCTCTTCACGGTGCCTTGGCGCCCTATCTACAGGCACAACAGCACTGGGGATCTGTGCTTTCCCAGAGACGCAAGATCTTATGGTGCTCGGCCGCGGCAGAGACTCTTGCCGAAAAGGCAAACGTCCGGCTCCTTCTCCACAAGGAAGGGCCCAGCCCTGAAATCTGTTGGTGCTCTTCACGGTGCCTTGGCACCCTATCTACAGGCACAACAGCAGTGGGGATCTCTGCTTTCCCAGAGACTCAACATCTCACGGTGCTCGGCCGCGGCAGATCCTCTTGCCGTAAAGGCAAACGTCCGGCTCCTTCTCCCACAAGGAAGGGCCCAGCCCTGAAAGCTGTTGTTCTTCACATACCCTTGGTGCCCTATCTACAGGCACAACAGCAGTGGGGATCTGTGCTTTCCCACAGACGCAACATCTCATGGTGCTTGGCCGCGGCAGAGCCTCTTGCCAAAAAGGCAAACGTCCGGCTCCTTCTCCCACAAGGAAGGGCCCAGCCCTGAAAGCTCTTGCTGATCTTCACGGTGCCTTGGTGCCCTATCTACAGGCAAAACAGCAGTGGGGATCTGTGCTTTCCCAGAGACGCAACACCTCATGGCGCTAGGCCGCGGCAGAGCCTCTTGCCGAAAAGGCAAACGTCCGGCTCCTTCTCCCACAAGGAAGGGCCCAGCCCTGAAAGCTCTTGCTGCTCTTCACGGTGCCTTGGCGCCCTATGAACATGCACAACAGCTGTGGGGATCTGTACTTTCCCAGAGACGCAAGATCTCACGTTGCTCGGCCGCGGCAGAGCCTCTTGCCGAAAAGGCAAATGTCCGGCTCCTTCTACCACAAGGAAAGGCCAGGCCCTGAAAGCTGTTGCTGCTCTTCAGGGTGCCTTGGCACCCTACCTACAGGCACAACAGCAGTGGGGATCTGTGCTTTCCCACAGACGCAAGATCTCATGGTGCTCGGCCGCGGCAGAGCCTCTTGCCGAAAAGGCAAACGTCCGGCTCCTTCTCCCACAAGGAAGGGCCCAGCCCTGAAAGCTCTTGCTGCTCTTCACGGTGCCTTGGCACCCTATCTACAGGCACAACAGCAGTGGGGATCTGTGCTTTCCCAGAGACGCAAGATCTCATGGTGCTCAGCCGCGGCAGAGCCTCTTGCCGAAAAGGCAAACGTCCGGCTCCTTCTCCCACAAGGAAAGGCCCAGCCCTGAAAGCTCTTGCTGCTCTTCACTGAGCTTGGCGTCCTATCTACAGGGACAACAGCACTGGGGATCTGTACTTTCCCAGAGACGCAAGATCTCACGCTGCTCGGCGGTGGCAGAGCCTCTTGCCGAAAAGGCAAATGTCTGGCTCCTTCTCCCACAAGGAAGGGCCCAGCCCTGAAAGCTGTTGGTGCTCTTCACGGTGCCTTGGCGCCCTATCTACAGGCACAACAGCACTGGGGATCTCTGCTTTCCCAGTGACGCAACATCTCACGGTGCTCGGCCGCGGCAGATCCTCTTGCCGTAAAGGCAAACCTCCGGCTCCTTCTCCCACAAGGAAGGGCCCAGCCCTGAAAGCTCTTGCTGCTCTTCACTGAGCCTTGGCTCCCTATCTACAGGCAAAAGAGCACTGGGGATCTGTACTTTCCCAGAGACGCAAGATCTCACGCTGCTCGGCCGCGGCAGAGCCTCTTGCCGAAAAGGCAAATGTCCGGCTCTTCTACCACAAGGAAAGGCCAGGCCCTGAAAGCTGTTGCTGCTCTTCAGGGTGCCTTGGCACCCTACCTACAGGCACCACAGCAGTGGGGATCTGTGCTTTCCCAGAGACGCAACATCTCATGGCGCTAGGCCGCGGCAGAGCCTCTTGCCGAAAAGGCAAACGTCCGGCTCCTTCTCCCACAAGGAAGGGCCCAGCCCTGAAAGCTGTTGCTGCTCTTCACGGTGCCTTGGCGCCCTATCTACAGGCACAACAGCAGTGGGGATTTGTGCTTTCCCAGAGACGGAACATCTCATGGCGCTCGTCCGCGGCAGAGCCTCTTGCCGAAAAGGCAAACGTCCGGCTCCTTCTCCACAAGGAAGGGCCCAGCCCTGAAAGCTGTTGGTGCTCTTCACGGTGCCTTGGCGCCCTATCTACAGGCACAACAGCACTGGGGATCTCTGCTTTCCCAGTGACGCAACATCTCACGGTGCTCGGCCGCGGCACAGCCTCTTGCCGAAAAGGCAAACGTCCGGCTCCTTCTGCCACAAGGAAGGGCCCAGCCCTGAAAGCTGTTGTTCTTCACATACCCTTGGCGCCCTATCTACAGGCACAACAGCAGTGGGGATCTGTGCTTTCCCAGAGACGCAACATCTCACGGTGCTCGGCCGCGGCTAAGCCTCTTGCCGTAAAGGTAAACGTCTGGCTCCTTCTCCCACAAGGAAGGGCCCAGCCCTGAAAGCTCTTGCTGCTCTTCACGGTGCCTTGGCGCCCTATCTACAGGCACAACAGCAGTGGGGATCTGTGCTTTCCCAGAGATGCAACATCTCATGGTGCTGGGCCGCGGCAGAGCCTCTTGCCAAAAAGGCAAACGTCCGGCTCCTTCTCCCACAAGGAAGGGCCCAGCCCTGAAAGCTCTTGCTGCTCTTCACGGTGCCTTGGCGCCCTATCTACAGGCACAACAGCACTGGGGATCTGTGCTTTCCCAGAGACGCAAGATCTCATGGTGCTCAGCCGCGGCAGAGCCTCTTGCCGAAAAGGCAAACGTCCGGCTCCTTCTCCACAAGGAAGGGCCCAGCCCTGAAATCTGTTGTTATTCACATACCCTTGGTGCCCTATCTACAGGCACAACAGCAGTGGGGATCTGTGCTTTCCCACAGACGCAACATCTCATGGTGCTTGGCCGCGGCAGAGCCTCTTGCCAAAAAGGCAAACGTCCGGCTCCTTCTCCCACAAGGAAGGGCCCAGCCCTGAAAGCTCTTGCTGCTCTTCAGGGTGCCTTGGCACCCTATGAACAGGCACAACAGCACTGGGAATCTGTGCTTTCCCAGAGACGCAACATCTCATGGTGCTCGGCCGCGGCTAAGCCTCTTGCCGAAAACACAAACGTCCGGCTCCTTCTCCCACAAGGAAGGGCCCAGCCCTGAAAGCTCTTGCTGATCTTCACGGTGCCTTGGTGCCCTATCTACAGGCAAAACAGCAGTGGGGATCTGTGCTTTCCCAGAGACGCAACACCTCATGGCGCTAGGCCGCGGCAGAGCCTCTTGCCGAAAAGGCAAACGTCCGGCTCCTTCTCCCACAAGGAAGGGCCCAGCCCTGAAAGCTGTTGGTGCTCTTCACGGTGCCTTGGCGCCCTATCTACAGGCACAACAGCACTGGGGATCTCTGCTTTCCCAGTGACGCAACATCTCACGGTGCTCGGCCGCGGCAGATCCTCTTGCCGTAAAGGCAAACCTCCGGCTCCTTCTCCCACAAGGAAGGGCCCAGCCCTGAAAGCTCTTGCTGCTCTTCACTGAGCCTTGGCTCCCTATCTACAGGCAAAAGAGCACTGGGGATCTGTACTTTCCCAGAGACGCAAGATCTCACGCTGCTCGGCCGCGGCAGAGCCTCTTGCCGAAAAGGCAAATGTCCGGCTCTTCTACCACAAGGAAAGGCCAGGCCCTGAAAGCTGTTGCTGCTCTTCAGGGTGCCTTGGCACCCTACCTACAGGCACCACAGCAGTGGGGATCTGTGCTTTCCCAGAGACGCAACATCTCATGGCGCTCGGCCGCGGCAGAGCCTCTTGCCGAAAAGGCAAACGTCCGGCTCCTTCTCCCACAAGGAAGGGCCCAGCCCTGAAAGCTGTTGCTGCTCTTCACGGTGCCTTGGCGCCCTATCTACAGGCACAACAGCAGTGGGGATTTGTGCTTTCCCAGAGACGCAACATCTCATGGCGCTCGTCCGCGGCAGAGCCTCTTGCCGAAAAGGCAAACGTCCGGCTCCTTCTCCACAAGGAAGGGCCCAGCCCTGAAAGCTGTTGGTGCTCTTTACGGTGCCTTGGCGCCCTATCTACAGGCACAACAGCACTGGGGATCTCTGCTTTCCCAGTGACGCAACATCTCACGGTGCTCGGCCGCGGCACAGCCTCTTGCCGAAAAGGCAAACGTCCGGCTCCTTCTCCCACAAGGAAGGGCCCAGCCCTGAAAGCTGTTGTTCTTCACATACCCTTGGCGCCCTATCTACAGGCACAACAGCAGTGGGGATCTGTGCTTTCCCAGAGACGCAACATCTCACGGTGCTCGGCCGCGGCTAAGCCTCTTGCCGTAAAGGTAAACGTCTGGCTCCTTCTCCCACAAGGAAGGGCCCAGCCCTGAAAGCTCTTGCTGCTCTTCACGGTGCCTTGGCGCCCTATCTACAGGCACAACAGCAGTGGGGATCTGTGCTTTCCCAGAGATGCAACATCTCATGGTGCTCGGCCGCGGCAGAGCCTCTTGCCAAAAAGGCAAACGTCCGGCTCCTTCTCCCACAAGGAAGGGCCCAGCCCTGAAAGCTCTTGCTGCTCTTCACGGTGCCTTGGCGCCCTATCTACAGGCACAACAGCACTGGGGATCTGTGCTTTCCCAGAGACGCAACATCTCATGGTGCTCGGCCGCGGCAGAGCCTCTTGCCGAAAAGGCAAACGTCCGGCTCCTTCTCCACAAGGAAGGGCCCAGCCCTGAAATCTGTTGTTATTCACATACCCTTGGTGCCCTATCTACAGGCACAACAGCAGTGGGGATCTGTGCTTTCCCACAGACGCAACATCTCATGGTGCTTGGCCGCGGCAGAGCCTCTTGCCAAAAAGGCAAACGTCCGGCTCCTTCTCCCACAAGGAAGGGCCCAGCCCTGAAAGCTCTTGCTGCTCTTCAGGGTGCCTTGGCGCCCTATGAACAGGCACAACAGCACTGGGGATCTGTGCTTTCCCAGAGACGCAACATCTCATGGTGCTCGGCCGCGGCTAAGCCTCTTGCCGAAAAGACAAACGTCCGGCTCCTTCTCCCACAAGGAAGGGCCCAGCCCTGAAAGCTCTTGCTGATCTTCACGGTGCCTTGGTGCCCTATCTACAGGCACAACAGCAGTGGGGATCTGTGCTTTCCCAGAGACGCAACACCTCATGGCGCTAGGCCGCGGCAGAGCCTCTTGCCGAAAAGGCAAACGTCCGGCTCCTTCTCCCACAAGGAAGGGCCCAGCCCTGAAAGCTCTTGCTGCTCTTCACGGTGCCTTGGCGCCCTATGAACAGGCACAACAGCTGTGGGGATCTGTACTTTCCCAGAGACGCAAGATCTCACGTTGCTCGGCTGCGGCAGAGCCTCTTGCCGAAAAGGCAAATGTCCGGCTCCTTCTACCACAAGGAAAGGCCAGGCCCTGAAAGCTGTTGCTGCTCTTCACGGTGCCTTGGCACCCTATCTACAGGCACAACAGCAGTGGGGATTTGTGCTTTCCCAGAGACGCAACATCTCATGGCGCTCGTCCGCGGCAGAGCCTCTTGCCGAAAAGGCAAGCGTCCGGCTCCTTCTCCACAAGGAAGGGCCCAGCCCTGAAAGCTGTTGGTGCTCTTCACGGTGCCTTGGCGCCCTATCTACAGGCACAACAGCACTGGGGATCTCTGCTTTCCCAGAGACTCAACATCTCACGGTGCTCGGCCGCGGCACAGCCTCTTGCCGAAAAGGCAAACGTCCGGCTCCTTGTCCCACAAGAAAGGGCCCAGCCCTGAAACCTGTTGTTCTTCACATACCCTTGGCGCCCTATCTACAGGCACAACAGCAGTGGGGATCTGTGCTTTCCCAGAGACGCAACATCTCACGGTGCTTGGCCGCGGCAGAGCCTCTTGCCGTAAAGGCAAACGTCTGGCTCCTTCTCCCACAAGGAAGGGCCCAGCCCTGAAAGCTCTTGCTGCTCTTCACGGTGCCTTGGCGCCCTATCTACAGGCACAACAGCAGTGGGGATCTGTGCTTTCCCAGAGACGCAACATCTCATGGTGCTCGGCCGCGGCAGTGCCTCTTGCCGAAAAGGCAAACGTCCGGCTCCTTCTCCACAAGGAAGGGCCCAGCCCTGAAAGCTGTTGGTGCTCTTCACGGTGCCTTGGCGCCCTATCTACAGGCACAACAGCAGTGGGGATCTCTGCTTTCCCAGAGACTCAACTTCTCACGGTGCTCGGCCGCGGCAGATCCTCTTGCCGTAAAGACAAACGTCCGGCTCCTTCTCCCACAAGGAAGGGCCCAGCCCTGAAAGCTGTTGTTCTTCACATACCCTTGGTGCCCTATCTACAGGCACAACAGCAGTGGGGATCTGTGCTTTCCCACAGACGCAACATCTCATGGTGCTTGGCCGCGGCAGAGCCTCTTGCCAAAAAGGCAAACGTCCGGCTCCTTCTCCCACAAGGAAGGGCCCAGCCCTGAAAGCTCTTGCTGCTCTTCACGGTGCCTTGGTGCCCTATCTACAGGCACAACAGCACTGGGGATCTGTGCTTTCCCAGAGACGCAACATCTCATGGCGCTCGGCCGCGGCAGAGCCTCTTGCCGAAAAGGCAAACGTCCGACTCCTTCTCCCACAAGGAAGGGCCCAGCCCTGAAAGCTCTTGCTGATCTTCACGGTGCCTTGGTGCCCTATCTACAGGCACAACAGCAGTGGGGATCTGTGCTTTCCCAGAGACGCAACATCTCATGGCTCTAGGCCGCGGCAGAACCTCTTGCCGAAAAGGCAAACGTCCGGCTCCTTCTCCCACAAGGAAGGGCCCAGCCCTGAAAGCTCTTCTGCTCTTCACGGTGCCTTGGCGCCCTATCTACAGGCACAACAGCACTGGGGATCTCTGCTTTCCCAGAGACTCAACATCTCACGGTGCTCGGCCGCGGCACAGCCTCTTGCCGAAAAGGCAAACGTCCGGCTCCTTCTGCCACAAGGAAGGGCCCAGCCCTGAAAGCTGTTGTTCTTCACATACCCTTGGCGCCCTATCTACAGGCACAACAGCAGTGGGGATCTGTGCTTTCCCAGAGACGCAACATCTCACGGTGCTCGGCCGCGGCTAAGCCTCTTGCCGTAAAGGTAAACGTCTGGCTCCTTCTCCCACAAGGAAGGGCCCAGCCCTGAAAGCTCTTGCTGCTCTTCACGGTGCCTTGGCGCCCTATCTACAGGCACAACAGCAGTGGGGATCTGTGCTTTCCCAGAGATGCAACATCTCATGGTGCTGGGCCGCGGCAGAGCCTCTTGCCAAAAAGGCAAACGTCCGGCTCCTTCTCCCACAAGGAAGGGCCCAGCCCTGAAAGCTCTTGCTGCTCTTCACGGTGCCTTGGCGCCCTATCTACAGGCACAACAGCACTGGGGATCTGTGCTTTCCCAGAGACGCAAGATCTCATGGTGCTCAGCCGCGGCAGAGCCTCTTGCCGAAAAGGCAAACGTCCGGCTCCTTCTCCACAAGGAAGGGCCCAGCCCTGAAATCTGTTGTTATTCACATACCCTTGGTGCCCTATCTACAGGCACAACAGCAGTGGGGATCTGTGCTTTCCCACAGACGCAACATCTCATGGTGCTTGGCCGCGGCAGAGCCTCTTGCCAAAAAGGCAAACGTCCGGCTCCTTCTCCCACAAGGAAGGGCCCAGCCCTGAAAGCTCTTGCTGCTCTTCAGGGTGCCTTGGCACCCTATGAACAGGCACAACAGCACTGGGAATCTGTGCTTTCCCAGAGACGCAACATCTCATGGTGCTCGGCCGCGGCTAAGCCTCTTGCCGAAAACACAAACGTCCGGCTCCTTCTCCCACAAGGAAGGGCCCAGCCCTGAAAGCTCTTGCTGATCTTCACGGTGCCTTGGTGCCCTATCTACAGGCAAAACAGCAGTGGGGATCTGTGCTTTCCCAGAGACGCAACACCTCATGGCGCTAGGCCGCGGCAGAGCCTCTTGCCGAAAAGGCAAACGTCCGGCTCCTTCTCCCACAAGGAAGGGCCCAGCCCTGAAAGCTGTTGGTGCTCTTCACGGTGCCTTGGCGCCCTATCTACAGGCACAACAGCACTGGGGATCTCTGCTTTCCCAGTGACGCAACATCTCACGGTGCTCGGCCGCGGCAGATCCTCTTGCCGTAAAGGCAAACCTCCGGCTCCTTCTCCCACAAGGAAGGGCCCAGCCCTGAAAGCTCTTGCTGCTCTTCACTGAGCCTTGGCTCCCTATCTACAGGCAAAAGAGCACTGGGGATCTGTACTTTCCCAGAGACGCAAGATCTCACGCTGCTCGGCCGCGGCAGAGCCTCTTGCCGAAAAGGCAAATGTCCGGCTCTTCTACCACAAGGAAAGGCCAGGCCCTGAAAGCTGTTGCTGCTCTTCAGGGTGCCTTGGCACCCTACCTACAGGCACCACAGCAGTGGGGATCTGTGCTTTCCCAGAGACGCAACATCTCATGGCGCTCGGCCGCGGCAGAGCCTCTTGCCGAAAAGGCAAACGTCCGGCTCCTTCTCCCACAAGGAAGGGCCCAGCCCTGAAAGCTGTTGCTGCTCTTCACGGTGCCTTGGCGCCCTATCTACAGGCACAACAGCAGTGGGGATTTGTGCTTTCCCAGAGACGCAACATCTCATGGCGCTCGTCCGCGGCAGAGCCTCTTGCCGAAAAGGCAAACGTCCGGCTCCTTCTCCACAAGGAAGGGCCCAGCCCTGAAAGCTGTTGGTGCTCTTTACGGTGCCTTGGCGCCCTATCTACAGGCACAACAGCACTGGGGATCTCTGCTTTCCCAGTGACGCAACATCTCACGGTGCTCGGCCGCGGCACAGCCTCTTGCCGAAAAGGCAAACGTCCGGCTCCTTCTCCCACAAGGAAGGGCCCAGCCCTGAAAGCTGTTGTTCTTCACATACCCTTGGCGCCCTATCTACAGGCACAACAGCAGTGGGGATCTGTGCTTTCCCAGAGACGCAACATCTCACGGTGCTCGGCCGCGGCTAAGCCTCTTGCCGTAAAGGTAAACGTCTGGCTCCTTCTCCCACAAGGAAGGGCCCAGCCCTGAAAGCTCTTGCTGCTCTTCACGGTGCCTTGGCGCCCTATCTACAGGCACAACAGCAGTGGGGATCTGTGCTTTCCCAGAGATGCAACATCTCATGGTGCTCGGCCGCGGCAGAGCCTCTTGCCAAAAAGGCAAACGTCCGGCTCCTTCTCCCACAAGGAAGGGCCCAGCCCTGAAAGCTCTTGCTGCTCTTCACGGTGCCTTGGCGCCCTATCTACAGGCACAACAGCACTGGGGATCTGTGCTTTCCCAGAGACGCAACATCTCATGGTGCTCGGCCGCGGCAGAGCCTCTTGCCGAAAAGGCAAACGTCCGGCTCCTTCTCCACAAGGAAGGGCCCAGCCCTGAAATCTGTTGTTATTCACATACCCTTGGTGCCCTATCTACAGGCACAACAGCAGTGGGGATCTGTGCTTTCCCACAGACGCAACATCTCATGGTGCTTGGCCGCGGCAGAGCCTCTTGCCAAAAAGGCAAACGTCCGGCTCCTTCTCCCACAAGGAAGGGCCCAGCCCTGAAAGCTCTTGCTGCTCTTCAGGGTGCCTTGGCGCCCTATGAACAGGCACAACAGCACTGGGGATCTGTGCTTTCCCAGAGACGCAACATCTCATGGTGCTCGGCCGCGGCTAAGCCTCTTGCCGAAAAGACAAACGTCCGGCTCCTTCTCCCACAAGGAAGGGCCCAGCCCTGAAAGCTCTTGCTGATCTTCACGGTGCCTTGGTGCCCTATCTACAGGCACAACAGCAGTGGGGATCTGTGCTTTCCCAGAGACGCAACACCTCATGGCGCTAGGCCGCGGCAGAGCCTCTTGCCGAAAAGGCAAACGTCCGGCTCCTTCTCCCACAAGGAAGGGCCCAGCCCTGAAAGCTCTTGCTGCTCTTCACGGTGCCTTGGCGCCCTATGAACAGGCACAACAGCTGTGGGGATCTGTACTTTCCCAGAGACGCAAGATCTCACGTTGCTCGGCTGCGGCAGAGCCTCTTGCCGAAAAGGCAAATGTCCGGCTCCTTCTACCACAAGGAAAGGCCAGGCCCTGAAAGCTGTTGCTGCTCTTCACGGTGCCTTGGCACCCTATCTACAGGCACAACAGCAGTGGGGATTTGTGCTTTCCCAGAGACGCAACATCTCATGGCGCTCGTCCGCGGCAGAGCCTCTTGCCGAAAAGGCAAGCGTCCGGCTCCTTCTCCACAAGGAAGGGCCCAGCCCTGAAAGCTGTTGGTGCTCTTCACGGTGCCTTGGCGCCCTATCTACAGGCACAACAGCACTGGGGATCTCTGCTTTCCCAGAGACTCAACATCTCACGGTGCTCGGCCGCGGCACAGCCTCTTGCCGAAAAGGCAAACGTCCGGCTCCTTGTCCCACAAGAAAGGGCCCAGCCCTGAAACCTGTTGTTCTTCACATACCCTTGGCGCCCTATCTACAGGCACAACAGCAGTGGGGATCTGTGCTTTCCCAGAGACGCAACATCTCACGGTGCTTGGCCGCGGCAGAGCCTCTTGCCGTAAAGGCAAACGTCTGGCTCCTTCTCCCACAAGGAAGGGCCCAGCCCTGAAAGCTCTTGCTGCTCTTCACGGTGCCTTGGCGCCCTATCTACAGGCACAACAGCAGTGGGGATCTGTGCTTTCCCAGAGACGCAACATCTCATGGTGCTCGGCCGCGGCAGTGCCTCTTGCCGAAAAGGCAAACGTCCGGCTCCTTCTCCACAAGGAAGGGCCCAGCCCTGAAAGCTGTTGGTGCTCTTCACGGTGCCTTGGCGCCCTATCTACAGGCACAACAGCAGTGGGGATCTCTGCTTTCCCAGAGACTCAACTTCTCACGGTGCTCGGCCGCGGCAGATCCTCTTGCCGTAAAGACAAACGTCCGGCTCCTTCTCCCACAAGGAAGGGCCCAGCCCTGAAAGCTGTTGTTCTTCACATACCCTTGGTGCCCTATCTACAGGCACAACAGCAGTGGGGATCTGTGCTTTCCCACAGACGCAACATCTCATGGTGCTTGGCCGCGGCAGAGCCTCTTGCCAAAAAGGCAAACGTCCGGCTCCTTCTCCCACAAGGAAGGGCCCAGCCCTGAAAGCTCTTGCTGCTCTTCACGGTGCCTTGGTGCCCTATCTACAGGCACAACAGCAGTGGGGATCTGTGCTTTCCCAGAGACGCAACATCTCATGGCTCTAGGCCGCGGCAGAACCTCTTGCCGAAAAGGCAAACGTCCGGCTCCTTCTCCCACAAGGAAGGGCCCAGCCCTGAAAGCTCTTCTGCTCTTCACGGTGCCTTGGCGCCCTATCTACAGGCACAACAGCACTGGGGATCTCTGCTTTCCCAGAGACTCAACATCTCACGGTGCTCGGCCGCGGCACAGCCTCTTGCCGAAAAGGCAAACGTCCGGCTCCTTCTCCCACAAGGAAGGGCCCAGCCCTGAAAGCTGTTGTTCTTCACATACCCTTGGCGCCCTATCTACAGGCACAACAGCAGTGGGGATCTGTGCTTTCCCAGAGACGCAACATCTCACGGTGCTCGGCCGCGGCTAAGCCTCTTGCCGTAAAGGTAAACGTCTGGCTCCTTCTCCCACAAGGAAGGGCCCAGCCCTGAAAGCTCTTGCTGCTCTTCACGGTGCCTTGGCGCCCTATCTACAGGCACAACAGCAGTGGGGATCTGTGCTTTCCCAGAGATGCAACATCTCATGGTGCTGGGCCGCGGCAGAGCCTCTTGCCAAAAAGGCAAACGTCCGGCTCCTTCTCCCACAAGGAAGGGCCCAGCCCTGAAAGCTCTTGCTGCTCTTCACGGTGCCTTGGCGCCCTATCTACAGGCACAACAGCACTGGGGATCTGTGCTTTCCCAGAGACGCAAGATCTCATGGTGCTCAGCCGCGGCAGAGCCTCTTGCCGAAAAGGCAAACGTCCGGCTCCTTCTCCACAAGGAAGGGCCCAGCCCTGAAATCTGTTGTTATTCACATACCCTTGGTGCCCTATCTACAGGCACAACAGCAGTGGGGATCTGTGCTTTCCCACAGACGCAACATCTCATGGTGCTTGGCCGCGGCAGAGCCTCTTGCCAAAAAGGCAAACGTCCGGCTCCTTCTCCCACAAGGAAGGGCCCAGCCCTGAAAGCTCTTGCTGCTCTTCAGGGTGCCTTGGCACCCTATGAACAGGCACAACAGCACTGGGAATCTGTGCTTTCCCAGAGACGCAACATCTCATGGTGCTCGGCCGCGGCTAAGCCTCTTGCCGAAAAGACAAACGTCCGGCTCCTTCTCCCACAAGGAAGGGCCCAGCCCTGAAAGCTCTTGCTGATCTTCACGGTGCCTTGGTGCCCTATCTACAGGCAAAACAGCAGTGGGGATCTGTGCTTTCCCAGAGACGCAACACCTCATGGCGCTAGGCCGCGGCAGAGCCTCTTGCCGAAAAGGCAAACGTCCGGCTCCTTCTCCCACAAGGAAGGGCCCAGCCCTGAAAGCTGTTGGTGCTCTTCACGGTGCCTTGGCGCCCTATCTACAGGCACAACAGCACTGGGGATCTCTGCTTTCCCAGTGACGCAACATCTCACGGTGCTCGGCCGCGGCAGATCCTCTTGCCGTAAAGGCAAACCTCCGGCTCCTTCTCCCACAAGGAAGGGCCCAGCCCTGAAAGCTCTTGCTGCTCTTCACTGAGCCTTGGCTCCCTATCTACAGGCAAAAGAGCACTGGGGATCTGTACTTTCCCAGAGACGCAAGATCTCACGCTGCTCGGCCGCGGCAGAGCCTCTTGCCGAAAAGGCAAATGTCCGGCTCTTCTACCACAAGGAAAGGCCAGGCCCTGAAAGCTGTTGCTGCTCTTCAGGGTGCCTTGGCACCCTACCTACAGGCACCACAGCAGTGGGGATCTGTGCTTTCCCAGAGACGCAACATCTCATGGCGCTCGGCCGCGGCAGAGCCTCTTGCCGAAAAGGCAAACGTCCGGCTCCTTCTCCCACAAGGAAGGGCCCAGCCCTGAAAGCTGTTGCTGCTCTTCACGGTGCCTTGGCGCCCTATCTACAGGCACAACAGCAGTGGGGATTTGTGCTTTCCCAGAGACGCAACATCTCATGGCGCTCGTCCGCGGCAGAGCCTCTTGCCGAAAAGGCAAACGTCCGGCTCCTTCTCCACAAGGAAGGGCCCAGCCCTGAAAGCTGTTGGTGCTCTTTACGGTGCCTTGGCGCCCTATCTACAGGCACAACAGCACTGGGGATCTCTGCTTTCCCAGTGACGCAACATCTCACGGTGCTCGGCCGCGGCACAGCCTCTTGCCGAAAAGGCAAATGTCCGGCTCCTTCTCCCACAAGGAAGGGCCCAGCCCTGAAAGCTGTTGTTCTTCACATACCCTTGGCGCCCTATCTACAGGCACAACAGCAGTGGGGATCTGTGCTTTCCCAGAGACGCAACATCTCACGGTGCTCGGCCGCGGCTAAGCCTCTTGCCGTAAAGGTAAACGTCTGGCTCCTTCTCCCACAAGGAAGGGCCCAGCCCTGAAAGCTCTTGCTGCTCTTCACGGTGCCTTGGCGCCCTATCTACAGGCACAACAGCAGTGGGGATCTGTGCTTTCCCAGAGATGCAACATCTCATGGTGCTCGGCCGCGGCAGAGCCTCTTGCCAAAAAGGCAAACGTCCGGCTCCTTCTCCCACAAGGAAGGGCCCAGCCCTGAAAGCTCTTGCTGCTCTTCACGGTGCCTTGGCGCCCTATCTACAGGCACAACAGCACTGGGGATCTGTGCTTTCCCAGAGACGCAACATCTCATGGTGCTCGGCCGCGGCAGAGCCTCTTGCTGAAAAGGCAAACGTCCGGCTCCTTCTCCACAAGGAAGGGCCCAGCCCTGAAATCTGTTGTTATTCACATACCCTTGGTGCCCTATCTACAGGCACAACAGCAGTGGGGATCTGTGCTTTCCCACAGACGCAACATCTCATGGTGCTTGGCCGCGGCAGAGCCTCTTGCCAAAAAGGCAAACGTCCGGCTCCTTCTCCCACAAGGAAGGGCCCAGCCCTGAAAGCTCTTGCTGCTCTTCAGGGTGCCTTGGCGCCCTATGAACAGGCACAACAGCACTGGGGATCTGTGCTTTCCCAGAGACGCAACATCTCATGGTGCTCGGCCGCGGCTAAGCCTCTTGCCGAAAAGACAAACGTCCGGCTCCTTCTCCCACAAGGAAGGGCCCAGCCCTGAAAGCTCTTGCTGATCTTCACGGTGCCTTGGTGCCCTATCTACAGGCAAAACAGCAGTGGGGATCTGTGCTTTCCCAGAGACGCAACACCTCATGGCGCTAGGCCGCGGCAGAGCCTCTTGCCGAAAAGGCAAACGTCCGGCTCCTTCTCCCACAAGGAAGGGCCCAGCCCTGAAAGCTCTTGCTGCTCTTCACGGTGCCTTGGCGCCCTATGAACAGGCACAACAGCTGTGGGGATCTGTACTTTCCCAGAGACGCAAGATCTCACGTTGCTCGGCTGCGGCAGAGCCTCTTGCCGAAAAGGCAAATGTCCGGCTCCTTCTACCACAAGGAAAGGCCAGGCCCTGAAAGCTGTTGCTGCTCTTCACGGTGCCTTGGCACCCTATCTACAGGCACAACAGCAGTGGGGATTTGTGCTTTCCCAGAGACGCAACATCTCATGGCGCTCGTCCGCGGCAGAGCCTCTTGCCGAAAAGGCAAGCGTCCGGCTCCTTCTCCACAAGGAAGGGCCCAGCCCTGAAAGCTGTTGGTGCTCTTCACGGTGCCTTGGCGCCCTATCTACAGGCACAACAGCACTGGGGATCTCTGCTTTCCCAGAGACTCAACATCTCACGGTGCTCGGCCGCGGCACAGCCTCTTGCCGAAAAGGCAAACGTCCGGCTCCTTCTCCCACAAGAAAGGGCCCAGCCCTGAAACCTGTTGTTCTTCACATACCCTTGGCGCCCTATCTACAGGCACAACAGCAGTGGGGATCTGTGCTTTCCCAGAGACGCAACATCTCACGGTGCTTGGCCGCGGCAGAGCCTCTTGCCGTAAAGGCAAACGTCTGGCTCCTTCTCCCACAAGGAAGGGCCCAGCCCTGAAAGCTCTTGCTGCTCTTCACGGTGCCTTGGCGCCCTATCTACAGGCACAACAGCAGTGGGGATCTGTGCTTTCCCAGAGACGCAACATCTCATGGTGCTCGGCCGCGGCAGTGCCTCTTGCCGAAAAGGCAAACGTCCGGCTCCTTCTCCACAAGGAAGGGCCCAGCCCTGAAAGCTGTTGGTGCTCTTCACGGTGCCTTGGCGCCCTATCTACAGGCACAACAGCAGTGGGGATCTCTGCTTTCCCAGAGACTCAACTTCTCACGGTGCTCGGCCGCGGCAGATCCTCTTGCCGTAAAGACAAACGTCCGGCTCCTTCTCCCACAAGGAAGGGCCCAGCCCTGAAAGCTGTTGTTCTTCACATACCCTTGGTGCCCTATCTACAGGCACAACAGCAGTGGGGATCTGTGCTTTCCCACAGACGCAACATCTCATGGTGCTTGGCCGCGGCAGAGCCTCTTGCCAAAAAGGCAAACGTCCGGCTCCTTCTCCCACAAGGAAGGGCCCAGCCCTGAAAGCTCTTGCTGCTCTTCACGGTGCCTTGGTGCCCTATCTACAGGCACAACAGCACTGGGGATCTCTGCTTTCCCAGAGACGCAACATCTCATGGCGCTCGGCCGCGGCAGAGCCTCTTGCCGAAAAGGCAAACGTCCGACTCCTTCTCCCACAAGGAAGGGCCCAGCCCTGAAAGCTCTTGCTGATCTTCACGGTGCCTTGGTGCCCTATCTACAGGCACAACAGCAGTGGGGATCTGTGCTTTCCCAGAGACGCAACATCTCATGGCTCTAGGCCGCGGCAGAACCTCTTGCCGAAAAGGCAAACGTCCGGCTCCTTCTCCCACAAGGAAGGGCCCAGCCCTGAAAGCTCTTCTGCTCTTCACGGTGCCTTGGCGCCCTATGAACAGGCACAACATCACTGGGGATCTGTACTTTCCCAGAGACGCAAGATCTCACGGTGCTCGGCCGCTGCAGAGCCTCTTGCCGAAAAGGCAAACGTCCGGCTCCTTCTCCCACAAGGAAAGGCCCAGCCCTGAAAGCTGTTGCTGCTCTTCACGGTGCCTTGGCGCCCTATGAACAGGCACAACAGCACTGGGGATCTGTGCTTTCCCAGAGACGCAACATCTCATGGTGCTCGGCCGTGGCAGAGCCTCTTGCCGAAAAGACAAACGTCCGGCTCCTTCTCCCACAAGGAAGGGCCCAGCCCTGAAAGCTCTTGCTGATCTTCACGGTGCCTTGGTGCCCTATCTACAGGCAAAACAGCAGTGGGGATCTGTGCTTTCCCAGAGACGCAACACCTCATGGTGCTCGGCCGCGGCAGAGCCTCTTGCCGAAAAGGCAAACGTCCGGCTCCTTCTCCCACAAGGAAGGGCCCAGCCCTGAAAGCTCTTGCTGCTCTTCACGGTGCCTTGGCGCCCTATGAACAGGCACAACAGCTGTGGGGATCTGTACTTTCCCAGAGACGCAAGATCTCACGTTGCTCGGCCGCGGCAGAGCCTCTTGCCGAAAAGGCAAATGTCCGGCTCCTTCTACCACAAGGAAAGGCCAGGCCCTGAAAGCTGTTGCTGCTCTTCATGGTGCCTTGGCACCCTACCTACAGGCACAACAGCAGTGGGGATCTGTGCTTTCCCACAGACACAACATCTCATGGTGCTCGGCCGCGGCAGAGCCTCTTGCCGAAAAGGCAAACGTCCAGCTCCTTCTCCCACAAGGAAGGGCCCAGCCCTGAAAGCTCTTGCTGCTCTTCACGGTGCCTTGGCGCCCTATCTACAGGCACAACAGCAGTGGGGATCTGTGCTTTGCCAGAGACGCAAGATCTCATGGTGCTCAGCCGCGGCAGAGCCTCTTGCCGAAAAGGCAAACGTCCGGCTCCTTCTCCCACAAGGAAAGGCCCAGCCCTGAAAGCTCTTGCTGCTCTTCACTGAGCTTGGCGTCCTATCTACAGGCACAACAGCACTGGGGATCTGTACTTTCCCAGAGACGCAAGATCTCATGCTGCTCGGCGGTGGCAGAGCCTCTTGCCGAAAAGGCAAATGTCTGGCTCCTTCTCCCACAAGGAAGGGCCCAGCCCTGAAAGCTGTTGGTGCTCTTCACGGTGCCTTGGCGCCCTATCTACAGGCACAACAGCACTGGGGATCTCTGCTTTCCCAGTGACGCAACATCTCACGGTGCTCGGCCGCGGCAGATCCTCTTGCCGTAAAGGCAAACGTCAGGCTCCTTCTCCCACAAGGAAGGGCCCAGCCCTGAAAGCTGTTGCTGCTCTTCACGGTGCCTTGGCGCCCTATCTACAGGCACAAGAGCAGTGGGGATTTGTGCTTTCCCAGAGACGCAACATCTCATGGCGCTCGTCCACGGCAGAGCCTCTTGCCGAAAAGGCAAATGTCCGGCTCCTTCTCCACAAGGAAGGGCCCAGCCCTGAAAGCTGTTGGTGCTCTTCACGGTGCCTTGGCGCCCTATCTACAGGCACAACAGCACTGGGGATCTCTGCTTTCCCAGTGACGCAACATCTCACGGTGCTCGGCCACGGCACAGCCTCTTGCCTAAAAGGCAAACGTCCGGCTCCTTCTCCCACAAGGAAGGGCCCAGCCCTGAAAGCTGTTGTTCTTCACATACCCTTGGCACCCTATCTACAGGCACAACAGCAGTGGGGATCTGTGTTTTCCCAGAGACGCAACACCTCATTATGCTCGGCCGCTGTATAGACTCTTGCCGTAAAGGTAAACGTCTGGCTCCTTCTCCCACAAGGAAGGGCCCAGCCCTGAAAGCTCTTGCTGCTCTTCACAGTGCCTTGGTGCCCTATCTACAGGCACAAGAGCAGTGGGGATTTGTGCTTTCCCAGAGACGCAACATCTCATGGCGCTCGTCCACGGCAGAGCCTCTTGCCGAAAAGGCAAATGTCCGGCTCCTTCTCCACAAGGAAGGGCCCAGCCCTGAAAGCTGTTGGTGCTCTTCACGGTGCCTTGGCGCCCTATCTACAGGCACAACAGCACTGGGGAACTCTGCTTTCCCAGTGACGCAACATCTCACGGTGCTCGGCCGCGGCACAGCCTCTTGCCTAAAAGGCAAACGTCCGGCTCCTTCTCCCACAAGGAAGGGCCCAGCCCTGAAAGCTGTTGTTCTTCACATACCCTTGGCGCCCTATCTACAGGCACAACAGCAGTGGGGATCTGTGTTTTCCCAGAGACGCAACACCTCATTATGCTCGGCCGCTGTATAGACTCTTGCCGTAAAGGTAAACGTCTGGCTCCTTCTCCCACAAGGAAGGGCCCAGCCCTGAAAGCTCTTGCTGCTCTTCACGGTGCCTTGGCGCCCTATCTACAGGCACAACAGCAGTGGGGATCTGTGCTTTCCCACAGACGCAACATCTCATGGTGCTTGGCCGCGGCAGAGCCTCTTGCAAAAAGGCAAACGTCCGGCTCCTTCTCCCACAAGGAAGGGCCCAGCCCTGAAAGCTCTTGCTGCTCTTCACGGTGCCTTGGTGCCCTATCTACAGGCACAACAGCACTGGGGATCTATGCTTTCCAAGAGACGCAACATCTCATGGCGCTCGGCCGCGGCAGAGCCTCTTGCCGACAAGGCAAACGTCCGGCTCCTTCTCCCACAAGGAAGGGCCCAGCCCTGAAAGCTCTTGCTGCTCTTCACGGTGCCTTGGCGCCCTATCTACAGGCACAACAGCACTGGGGATCTGTGCTTTCCCAGAGACGCAACATCTCATGGCGCTCGGCCGCGGCAGAGCCTCTTGCCGAAAAGGCAAACGTCCGACTCCTTCTCCCACAAGGAAGGGCCCAGCCCTGAAAGCTCTTGCTGATCTTCACGGTGCCTTGGTGCCCTATCTACAGGCACAACAGCAGTGGGGATCTGTGCTTTCCCAGAGACGCAACATCTCATGGCTCTAGGCCGCGGCAGAACCTCTTGCCGAAAAGGCAAACGTCCGGCTCCTTCTCCCACAAGGAAGGGCCCAGCCCTGAAAGCTCTTCTGCTCTTCACGGTGCCTTGGCGCCCTATGAACAGGCACAACATCACTGGGGAATTGTGCTTTCCCAGAGACGCAAGATCTCACGGTGCTCGGCCGCTGCAGAGCCTCTTGCCGAAAAGGCAAACGTCCGGCTCCTTCTCCCACAAGGAAAGGCCCAGCCCTGAAAGCTGTTGCTGCTCTTCACGGTGCCTTGGCGCCCTATGAACAGGCACAACAGCACTGGGGATCTGTGCTTTCCCAGAGACGCAACATCTCATGGTGCTCGGCCGTGGCAGAGCCTCTTGCCGAAAAGACAAACGTCCGGCTCCTTCTCCCACAAGGAAGGGCCCAGCCCTGAAAGCTCTTGCTGCTCTTCACGGTGCCTTGGTGCCCTATCTACAGGCAAAACAGCAGTGGGGATCTGTGCTTTCCCAGAGACGCAACACCTCATGGCGCTCGGCCGCGGCAGAGCCTCTTGCCGAAAAGGCAAACGTCCGGCTCCTTCTCCCACAAGGAAGGGCCCAGCCCTGAAAGCTCTTGCTGCTCTTCACGGTGCCTTGGCGCCCTATGAACAGGCACAACAGCTGTGGGGATCTGTACTTTCCCAGAGACGCAAGATCTCACGTTGCTCGGCCGCGGCAGAGCCTCTTGCCGAAAAGGCAAACGTCCGGCTCCTTCTACCACAAGGAAAGGCCAGGCCCTGAAAGCTCTTGCTGATCTTCATGGTGCCTTGGCACCCTACCTACAGGCACAACAGCAGTGGGGATCTGTGCTTTCCCAGAGACACAACATCTCATGGTGCTCGGCCGCGGCAGAGCCTCTTGCCGAAAAGGCAAACGTCCGGCTCCTTCTCCCACAAGGAAGGGCCCAGCCCTGAAAGCTCTTGCTGCTCTTCACGGTGCCTTGGCGCCCTATCTACAGGCACAACAGCAGTGGGGATCTGTGCTTTGCCAGAGACGCAAGATCTCATGGTGCTTAGCCGCGGCAGAGCCTCTTGCCGAAAAGGCAAACGTCCGGCTCCTTCTCCCACAAGGAAAGGCCCAGCCCTGAAATCTCTTGCTGCTCTTCACTGAGCTTGGCGTCCTATCTACAGGCACAACAGCACTGGGGATCTGTACTTTCCCAGAGACGCAAGATCTCATGCTGCTCGGCGGTGGCAGAGCCTCTTGCCGAAAAGGCAAATGTCTGGCTCCTTCTCCCACAAGGAAGGGCCCAGCCCTGAAAGCTGTTGGTGCTCTTCACGGTGCCTTGGCGCCCTATCTACAGGCACAACAGCACTGGGGATCTCTGCTTTCCCAGTGACGGAACATCTCACGGTGCTCGGCCGCGGCAGATCCTCTTGCCGTAAAGGCAAATGTCCGGCTCCTTCTCCCACAAGGAAGGGCCCAGCCCTGAAAGCTGTTGCTGCTCTTCACGGTGCCTTGGCGCCCTATCTACAGGCACAAGAGCAGTGGGGATTTGTGCTTTCCCAGAGACGCAACATCTCATGGTGCTAGGCCGCGGCAGAGCCTCTTGCCGAAAAGGAAAACGTCCGGCTCCTTCTCCCACAAGGAAAGGCCCAGCCCTGAAAGCTCTTGCTGCTCTTCACTGAGCTTGGCGTCCTATCTACAGGCACAACAGCACTGGGGATCTGTACTTTCCCAGAGACGCAAGATCTCATGCTGCTCGGCCGCGGCAGAGCCTCTTGCCGAAAAGGCAAATGTCTGGCTCCTTCTCCCACAAGGAAGGGCCCAGCCCTGAAAGCTGTTGGTGCTCTTCACGGTGCCTTGGCGGCCTATCTACAGGCACAACAGCACTGGGGATCTCTGCTTTCCCAGTGACGCAACATCTCACGGTGCTCGGCCGCGGCAGATCCTCTTGCCGTAAAGGCAAACGTCCGGCTCCTTCTCCCACAAGGAAGGGCCCAGCCCTGAAAGCTCTTGCTGCTCTTCACTGAGCCTTGGCTCCCTATCTACAGGCACAACAGCACTGGGGATCTGTACTTTCCCAGAGACGCAAGATCTCACGCTGCTCGGCCGCGGCAGAGCCTCTTGCCGAAAAGGCAAATGTCCGGCTCCTTCTACCACAAGGAAAGGCCCAGCCCTGAAAGCTGTTGCTGCTCTTCAGGGTGCCTTGGCACCCTACCTACAGGCACAACAGCAGTGGGGATCTGTGCTTTCCCAGAGACGCAACATCTCATGGCGCTAGGCCGCGGCAGAGCCTCTTGCCGAAAAGGCAAACGTCCGGCTCCTTCTCCCACAAGGAAGGGCCCAGCCCTGAAAGCTGTTGCTGCTCTTCACGGTGCCTTGGCGCCCTATCTACAGGCACAAGAGCAGTGGGGATTTGTGCTTTCCCAGAGACGCAACATCTCACGGTGCTCGGCCGCGGCAGATCCTCTTGCCGTAAAGGCAAACGTCCGGCTCCTTCTCCCACAAGGAAGGGCCCAGCCCTGAAAGCTGTTGTTCTTCACATACCCTTGGTGCCCTATCTACAGGCACAACAGCAGTGGGGATCTGTGCTTTCCCACAGACGCAACATCTCATGGTGCTTGGCCGCGGCAGAGCCTCTTGCCAAAAAGGCAAACGTCCGGCTCCTTCTCCCACAAGGAAGGGCCCAGCCCTGAAAGCTCTTGCTGCTCTTCACAGTGCCTTGGTGCCCTATCTACAGGCACAACAGCACTGGGGATCTATGCTTTCCCAGAGACGCAACATCTCATGGCGCTCGTCCGCGGCAGAGCCTCTTGCCGACAAGGCAAACGTCCGGCTCCTTCTCCCACAAGGAAGGGCCCAGCCCTGAAAGCTCTTGCTGCTCTTCACGGTGCCTTGGCGCCCTATCTACAGGCACAACAGCACTGGGGATCTGTGCTTTCCCAGAGACGCAACATCTCATGGCGCTCGGCCGCGGCACAGCCTCTTGCCGAAAAGGCAAACGTCCGACTCCTTCTCCCACAAGGAAGGGCCCAGCCCTGAAAGCTCTTGCTGCTCTTCACTGAGCCTTGGCTCCCTATCTATAGGCACAACAGCAGTGGGGATCTGTACTTTCCCAGAGACGCAAGATCTCACGCTGCTCGGCCGCGGCAGAGCCTCTTGCCGAAAAGGCAAATGTCCGGCTCCTTCTCCCACAAGGAAAGGCCAGGGCCTGAAAGCTGTTGCTGCTCTTCAGGGTGCCTTGGCACCCTACCTACAGGCACAATAGCAGTGGGGATCTGTGCTTTCCCAGAGACGCAACATCTCATGGCGCTAGGCCGCGGCAGAGCCTCTTGCCGAAAAGGCAAACGTCCGGCTCCTTCTCCCACAAGGACGGGCCCAGCCCTGAAAGCTGTTGCTGCTCTTCACGGTGCCTTGGCGCCCTATCTACAGGCACAACAGCAGTGGGGATCTGTGCTTTCCCAGAGACGCAACATCTCATGGTGCTAGGCCGCCGCAGAGCCTCTTGCCGAAAAAGCAAGCGTCCGGCTCCTTCTCCACAAGAAAGGGCCCAGCCCTGAAAGCTGTTGGTGCTCTTCACGGTGCCTTGGCGCCCTATCTACAGGCACAACAGCAGTGGGGATCTCTGCTTTCCCAGTGACGCAACATCTCACGGTGCTCGGCCGCGGCAGATCCTCTTGCCGAAAAGGCAAACGTCCGGCTCCTTCTCCCACAAGGAAGGGCCCAGCCCTGAAAGCTGTTGTTCTTCACATACCCTTGGCGCCCTATCTACAGGCACAACAGCAGTGGGGATCTGTGCTTTCCCAGAGACGCAACATCTCACGGTGCTTTGCCGCGGCAGAGCCTCTTGCCAAAAAGGCAAACGTCCGGCTCCTTCTTCCACAAGGAAGGGCCCAGCCCTGAAAGCTCTTGCTGCTCTTCACGGTGCCTTGGTGCCCTATCTACAGGCACAACAGCACTGGGGATCTGTGCTTTCCCAGTGACGCAACATCTCATTGCGCTCGGCCACGGCAGAGCCTCTTGCCGAAAAGGCAAGCGTCCGGCTCCTTCTCCCACAAGGAAGGGCCCAGCTCTGAAAGCTCTTGCTGCTCTTCACGGTGCCTTGGCGCCCTATCTACAGGCACAACAGCACTGGGGATCTGTGCTTTCCCAGAGACGCAACATCTCATGGTGCTAGGCCGCGGCAGAGCCTCTTGCCGAAAAGGCAAACGTCCGGCTCCTTCTCCCACAAGGAAGGGCCCAGCCCTGAAAGCTCTTGCTGCTCTTCACCTACCCTTGGCGCCCTATCTACAGGCAAAACAGCACTGGGGATCTCTGCTTTCCCAGAGACGCAAGATGTCACGGCGCTCGGCCGCGGCAGAGCCTCTTGCCGAAAAGGCAAACGTCCGGCTCCTTCTCCCACAAGGAAATGCCCAGCCCTCTAAGCTCTTGCTGCTCTTCAGGTTGCCCTGGCGCCCTATCTACAGGCACAACAGCACTGGGGATCTCTGCTTTCCCAGAGACGCAACACCTCTTGGCGCTCGGCCGCGGCAGAGCCTCTTGCCGAAAAGGCAAACGTCCGGCTCCTTCTCCCACAAGGAAAGGCCCAGCCCTTAAAGCTGTTGCTGCTCTTCACGGTGCCTTGGCGCCCTATGAACAGGCACAACATCACTGGGGATCTGTGCTTTCCCAGAGACGCAACATCTCATGGTGCTCGGCCGCGGCAGAGCCTCTTGACGAAAAGACAAACGTCCGGCTCCTTCTCCCACAAGGAAGGGCCCAGCCCTGAAAGCTCTTGCTGCTCTTCACGGTGCCTTGGTGCCCTATCTACAGGCACAACAGCAGTGGGGATCTGTGCTTTCCCAGAGACGCAACATCTCATGGCTCTAGGCCGCGGCAGAACCTCTTGCCGAAAAGGCAAACGTCCGGCTGCTTTTCCCACAAGGAAGGGCCCAGCCCTGAAAGCTCTTGCTGCTCTTCACGGTGCCTTGGCGCCCTATGAACAGGCACAACAGCTGTGGTGATCTGTACTTTCCCAGAGACGCAAGATCTCACGGTGCTCGGCCGCTGCAGAGCCTCTTGCCGAAAAGGCAAACGTCCGGCTCCTTCCCCACAAGGAAAGGCCCAGCCCTGAAAGCTGTTGCTGCTCTTCACGGTGCCTTGGCGCCCTATGAACAGGCACAACAGCACTGGGGATCTGTGCTTTCCCAGAGACGCAACATCTCATGGTGCTCGGCCGCGGCAGAGCCTCTTGCCGAAAAGACAAACGTCCGGCTCCTTCTCCCACAAGGAAGGGCCCAGCCCTGAAAGCTCTTGCTGATCTTCACGGTGCCTTGGTGCCCTATCTACAGGCAAAACAGCAGTGGGGATCTGTGCTTTCCCAGAGACGCAACACCTCATGGCGCTAGGCCGCGGCAGAGCCTCTTGCCGAAAAGGCAAACGTCCGGCTCCTTCTTCCACAAGGAAGGGCCCAGCCCTGAAAGCTCTTGCTGCTCTTCACGGTGCCTTGGCGCCCTATGAACATGCACAACAGCTGTGGGGATCTGTACTTTCCCAGAGACGCAAGATCTCACGTTGCTCGGCCGCGGCAGAGCCTCTTGCCGAAAAGGCAAATGTCCGGCTCCTTCTACCACAAGGAAAGGCCAGGCCCTGAAAGCTGTTGCTGCTCTTCAGGGTGCCTTGGCACCCTACCTACAGGCACAACAGCAGTGGGGATCTGTGCTTTCCCACAGACGCAACATCTCATGGTGCTCGGCCGCGGCAGAGCCTCTTGCCGAAAAGGCAAACGTCCGGCTCCTTCTCCCACAAGGAAGGGCCCAGCCCTGAAAGCTCTTGCTGCTCTTCACGGTGCCTTGGCACCCTATCTACAGGCACAACAGCAGTGGGGATTTGTGCTTTCCCAGAGACGCAACATCTCATGGCGCTCGTCCGCGGCAGAGCCTCTTGCCGAAAAGGCAAATGTCCGGCTCCTTCTCCACAAGGAAGGGCCCAGCCCTGAAAGCTGTTGCTGCTCTTCACGGTGCCTTGGCGCCCTATCTACAGGCACAACAGCACTGGGGATCTCTGCTTTCCCAGTGACGCAACATCTCACGGTGCTCGGCCGCGGCACAGCCTCTTGCCGAAAAGGCAAACGTCCGGCTCCTTCTGCCACAAGGAAGGGCCCAGCCCTGAAAGCTGTTGCTGCTCTTCACCTACCCTTGGTACCCTACCTACAGGCACAACATCACTGGGGATCTGTGCTTTCCCAGAGACGCAACACCTCACGGTGCTCGGCCGCGGCAGAGCCTCTTGCCGAAAAGGCAAACGTCCGGCTCCTTCTCCCACAAGGAAGGGCCCAGCCTTGAAAGCTGTTGCTGCTCTTCACGGTGCCTAGGTGCCCTATCTACAGGAACAATAGCAGTGGGGATCTGTGCTTTCCCAGAGATGCAACATCTCATGGCGCTTGGCCGCGGCAGAGCCTCTTGCCGAAAAGGCAAACATCCGGCTCCTTCACCCACAAGGAACGGCCCAGCTCTGAAAGCTGTTGCTGCTCTTCACCTACCCTTGGTACCCTACCTGCAGGCACAACAGCACTGGGGGTCTGTGCTTTCCCAGAGACGCAACATCTCACGGTGCTCGGCCACGGCAGAGCCTCTTGCCGAAAAGGCAAGCGTCCGGCTCCTTCTCCCACAAGGAAGGGCCCAGCTCTGAAAGCTGTTGCTGCTCTTCACGGTGCCTTCGCGCCCTATCTACAGGCACAACAGCACTGGGGATCTGAGCTTTCCCAGTGACGAAACATCTCACGGTGCTCGGCCGCGGCAGAGCCTCTTGCCGAAAAGGCAAACGTCCGGCTCCTTCTCCCACAAGGAAGGGCCCAGCCCTGAAAGCTCTTGCTGCTCTTCACGTACCCTTGGCGCCCTATCTACAGGCATAACAGCACTGGGGATCTGTGCTTTCCCAGAGACGCAACATCTCACGGTGCTCGGCCGTGGCTAAGCCTCTTGCCGAAAAGGCAAACGTCCGGCTCCTTCTGCCACAAGGAAGGGCCCAGCCCTGAAAGCTGTTGCTGCTCTTCACCTACCCTTGGCGCCCTATCTACAGGCATAACAGCAGTGGGGATCTGTCCTTTCCCACAGATGCAACATCTCATAGCGCTCGGCTGCGGCAGAGCCTCTTGCCGAAAAGGCAAACGTCCGGCTCCTTCTCCCACAAGGAAGGGCCCAGCCCTGAAAGCTCTTCCTGCTCTTCACGGTGCCTTGGCGCCCTATCTACAGGCAAAACAGCAGTGGGGAACTGTGCTTTCCCAGAGACGCAACATCTCAAGGCGCTCGGCCGCAGCAGGGCCTCTTGCTGAAAAGGCAAACTTCCGACTCCTTCTCCCTCAAGGAAGGGCCCAGCCCTGAAAGCTGTTGGTGCTCTTCACGGTGCCTTGGCGCCCTATCTACAGGCACAACAGCAGTGGGGATCTGTGCTTTCCCAGAGACGCAACATCTCACGGTGCTCGGCCGCGTCAAAGACTTTTGCCGAAAAGGCTAACGTCCGGCTCCTTCTCCCACAAGGAAGGGCCCAGCCCTGAAAGCTCTTGCTGATCTTCACGGTGCCTTGGCACCCTATCTACAGGCACAACAGCAGTGGGGATCTGTGCTTTCCCAGAGACGCAACATCTTACGGTGTTCGGCCGCGGCACAGCCTCTTGCCGAAAAGGCAAACGTCCGGCTCCTTCTTCCACAAGGAAGGGCCCAGCCCTGAAAGCTCTTGCTGCTCTTCACGTACCCTTGGCGCCCTATCTACAGGCATAACAGCACTTTTGATCTCTGCTTTGCCAGAGACGCAAGATGTCATGGCGCTCAGCCGCGGCAGAGCCTCATGCCGAAAAGGCAAACGTCCGGCTCCTTCTCCCACAAGGAAGGGCCTAGCCCTGAAAGCTGTTGCTGCTCTTCACAGTGCCTTGGTGCCCTATCTACAGGAACAATAGCAGTGGGGATCTATGCTCTCCCAGAGATGCAACAGCTCATGGCGCTCGGCCGCGGCAGAGCCTCTTGCCGAAAAGGCAAACGTCCGGCTCCTTCTCCCACAAGGAAGGGCCCAGCCCTGAAAGCTCTTGCTGCTCTTCACGGTGCCTTGGCGCCCTATCTACAGGCACAACAGCACTGGGGATCTGTGCTTTCCCACAGACACAACATCTCAAGGTGCTCGGCCGCGGCAGAGCCTCTTGCCGAAAAGGGAAACGTCCGGCTCCTTCTCCCACAGGGAAGGGCCCAGCCCTGAAAGCTGTTGCTGCTCTTCACCTACCCTTGGTACCCTACCTACAGGCACAACAGCACTGGGTATCTCTGCTTTCCCAGAGACGCAAGATGTCATGGCGCTTGGCCGCGGCAGAGCCTCTTGCCGAAAAGGCAAACGTCCGGCTCTTCTACCACAAGGAAAGGCCAGGCCCTGAAAGCTGTTGCTGCTCTTCAGGGTGCCTTGGCGCCCTATCTACAGGCACAACAGCAGTGGGGATTTGTGCTTTCCCAGAGACGCAACATCTCATGGCGCTCGTCCGCGGCAGAGCCTCTTGCCGAAAAGGCAAACGTCCGGCTCCTTCTCCACAAGGAAGGGCCCAGCCCTGAAAGCTGTTGGTGCTCTTCACGGTGCCTTGTCGCCCTATCTACAGGCACAACAGCACTGGGGATCTCTGCTTTCCCAGTGACGCAACATCTCACGGTGCTCGGCCGCGGCACAGCCTCTTGCCGAAAAAGACAAACGTCCGGCTCCTTCTGCCACAAGGAAGGGCCCAGCCCTGAAAGCTGTTGCTGCTCTTCACCTACCCTTGGTACCCTACCTACAGGCACAACATCACGGGGGATCTGTGCTTTCCCAGAGACGCAACATCTCACGGTGCTCGGCCGCGGCTAAGCCGTTGCCGAAAAGGCAAACATCCGACTCCTTCTCCCACAAGGAAGGGCCCAGCCCTGAAAGCCTTTGCTGCTCTTCACGTACCCTTGGCGCCCTATCTACAGGCACAACAGCACTGGGGATCTGTGCTTTCCCAGTGACGCAACATGTCATTGCGCTCGGCCGCGGCAGAGCCTCTTGCCGAAAAGGCAAGCGTCCGGCTCCTTCTCCCACAAGGAAGGGCCCAGCTCTGAAAGCTCTTGCTGCTCTTCACGGTGCCTTGGCGCCCTATCTACAGGCACAACAGCACTGGGGATCTGTGCTTTCCCACAGACGCAACACCTCATGGCGCTCAGCCGAGGCAGAGCCTCTTGCCGAAAAGGCAAATGTCCGGCTCCTTCTCCCACAAGGAAGGGCCCAGCCCTGAAAGCTGTTGCTGCTCTTCACGGTGCCTTGGCGCCCTATCTACAGGCACAACAGCAGTGGGGATCTGTGCTTTCCCAGAGACGCAACATCTCACGGTGCTCGGCCGCCTCAAAGAATCCTGCCGAAAAGGCTAACGTCCGGCTCTTTCTCCCACAAGGAAGGGCCCAGCCCTGAAAGCTCTTGCTGCTCTTCACGGTGCCTTGGTGCCCTATCTACAGGCACAACAGCAGTGGGGATCTGTGCTTTCCCAGAGACGCAACATCTCACGGTGCTCGGCCGCGGCACAGCCTCTTGCCGAAAAGGCAAACGTCCGGCTCCTTCTTCCACAAGGAAGGGCCCAGCCCTGAAAGCCTTTGCTGCTCTTCACGTAACCTTTGCGCTGTATCTACAGGCACAACAGCACTGGGGATCTGTGCTTTCCCAGTGACGCAACATCTCATTGCGCTCGGCCACGGCAGAGCCTCTTGCCGAAAAGGCAAGCGTCCGGCTCCTTCTCCCACAAGGAAGGGCCCAGCCCTGAAAGCTCTTGCTGCTCTTCACCTACCCTTGGCGCCCTATCTACAGGCATAACAGCACTTTTGATCTCTGCTTTGCCAGAGACGCAAGATGTCATGGCGCTCAGCCGCGGCAGAGCCTCATGCCGAAAAGGCAAACGTCCGGCTCATTCTCCCACAAGGAAGGGCCCAGCCCTGAAAGCTCTTGCTGCTCTTCACAGTGCCTTGGTGCCCTATCTACAGGAACAATAGCAGTGGGGATCTATGTTCTCCCAGAGATGCAACAGCTCATGGCGCTCGGCCGCGGCAGAGCCTCTTGCCGAAAAGGCAAACGTCCGGCTCCTTCTACACAAGGAAGGGCCCAGCCCTGAAAGCTCTTGCTGCTCTTCACGGTGCCTTGGCGCCCTATCAACAGTCACAACAGCAGTGGGGATCTGTGCTTTCCCAGAGACGCAAGGTCTCACGGTGCTCGGCCGCGGCAGAGCCTCTTGCCGAAAAGGCAAACGTCCGGCTCCTTCTCCCACAAGGAAGGGCCCAGCCCTGAAAGGTGTTGCTGATCTTCACCTACCCTTGGCGCCCTATCTACAGGCAAAACAGCACTGGGGATCTCTGCTTTCCCAGAGACGCAAGATGTCATGGCGCTCGGCCGCGGCAGAGCCTCTTGCCGAAAAGGCAAACATCCGGCTCCTTCTCCCACAAGGAAATGCCCAGCCCTCTAAGCTCTTGCTGCTCTTCAGGGTGCCCTGGCGCCCTATCTACAGGCACAACAGCACTGGGGATCTCTGCTTTCCCAGAGACGCAACACCTCTTGGCGCTCGGCCGCGGCAGAGCCTCTTGCCGAAAAGGCAAACGTCCGGCTCCTTCTCCCACAAGGAAAGGCCCAGTCCTGAAAGCTGTTGCTGCTCTTCACGGTGCCTTGGCGCCCTATGAACAGGCACAACATCACTGGGGATCTGTGCTTTCCCAGAGACGCAACATCTCATGGTGCTCGGCCGCGGCAGAGCCTCTTGCCGAAAAGACAAACGTCCGGCTCCTTCTCCCACAAGGAAGGGCCCAGCCCTGAAAGCTCTTGCTGCTCTTCACGGTGCCTTGGTGCCCTATCTACAGGCACAACAGCAGTGGGGATCTGTGCTTTCCCAGAGACGCAACATCTCATGGCTCTAGGCCGCGGCAGAACCTCTTGCCGAAAAGGCAAACGTCCGGCTGCTTCTCCCACAAGGAAGAGCCCAGCCCTGAAAGCTCTTGCTGCTCTTCACGGTGCCTTGGCGCCCTATGAACAGGCACAACAGCTGTGGTGATCTGTACTTTCCCAGAGACGCAAGATATCAGGGTGCTCGGCCGCTGCAGAGCCTCTTGCCGAAAAGGCAAACGTCCGGCTCCTTCCCCACAAGGAAAGGCCCAGCCCTGAAAGCTGTTGCTGCTCTTCACGGTGCCTTGGCGCCCTATGAACAGGCACAACAGCACTGGGGATCTGTGCTTTCCCAGAGACGCAACATCTCATGGTGCTCGGCCGCGGCAGAGCCTCTTGCCGAAAAGACAAACGTCCGGCTCCTTCTCCCACAAGGAAGGGCCCAGCCCTGAAAGCTCTTGCTGATCTTCACGGTGCCTTGGTGCCCTATCTACAGGCAAAACAGCAGTGGGGATCTGTGCTTTCCCAGAGACGCAACACCTCATGGCGCTAGGCCGCGGCAGAGCCTCTTGCCGAAAAGGCAAACGTCCGGCTCCTTCTCCCACAAGGAAGGGCCCAGCCCTGAAAGCTCTTGCTGCTCTTCACGGTGCCTTGGCGCCCTATGAACATGCACAACAGCTGTGGGGATCTGTACTTTCCCAGAGACGCAAGATCTCACGTTGCTCGGCCGCGGCAGAGCCTCTTGCCGAAAAGGCAAATGTCCGGCTCCTTCTACCACAAGGAAAGGCCAGGCCCTGAAAGCTGTTGCTGCTCTTCAGGGTGCCTTGGCACCCTACCTACAGACACAACAGCAGTGGGGATCTGTGCTTTCCCACAGACGCAACATCTCATGGTGCTCGGCCGCGGCAGAGCCTCTTGCCGAAAAGGCAAACGTCCGGCTCCTTCTCCCACAAGGAAGGGCCCAGCCCTGAAAGCTCTTGCTGCTCTTCACGGTGCCTTGGCACCCTATCTACAGGCACAACAGCAGTGGGGATCTGTGCTTTCCCAGAGACGCAAGATCTCATGGTGCTCAGCCGCGGCAGAGCCTCTTGCCGAAAAGGCAAACGTCCGGCTCCTTCTCACACAAGGAAAGGCCCAGCCCTGAAAGCTCTTGCTGCTCTTCACTGAGCTTGGCGTCCTATCTCCAGGCACAACAGCACTGGGGATCTGTACTTTCCCATAGACGCAAGATCTCACGCTGCTCGGCGGTGGCAGAGCCTCTTGCCGAAAAGGCAAATGTCTGGCTCCTTCTCCCACAAGGAAGGGCCCAGCCCTGAAAGCTGTTGGTGCTCTTCACGGTGCCTTGGCGCCCTATCTACAGGCACAACAGCACTGGGGATCTCTGCTTTCCCGTGACGCAACATCTCACGGTGCTCGGCCGCGGCAGATCCTCTTGCCGTAAAGGCAAACCTCCGGCTCCTTCTCCCACAAGGAAGGGCCCAGCCCTGAAAGCTCTTGCTGCTCTTCACTGAGCCTTGGCTCCCTATCTACAGGCAAAAGAGCACTGGGGATCTGTACTTTCCCAGAGACGCAAGATCTCACGCTGCTCGGCCGCGGCAGAGCCTCTTGCCGAAAAGGCAAATGTCCGGCTCTTCTACCACAAGGAAAGGCCAGGCCCTGAAAGCTGTTGCTGCTCTTCAGGGTGCCTTGGCACCCTACCTACAGGCACCACAGCAGTGGGGATCTGTGCTTTCCCAGAGACGCAACATCTCATGGCGCTAGGCCGCGGCAGAGCCTCTTGCCGAAAAGGCAAACGTCCGGCTCCTTCTCCCACAAGGAAGGGCCCAGCCCTGAAAGCTGTTGCTGCTCTTCACGGTGCCTTGGCGCCCTATCTACAGGCACAACAGCAGTGGGGATTTGTGCTTTCCCAGAGACGCAACATCTCATGGCGCTCGTCCGCGGCAGAGCCTCTTGCCGAAAAGGCAAACGTCTGGCTCCTTCTCCACAAGGAAGGGCCCAGCCCTGAAAGCTGTTGGTGCTCTTCACGGTGCCTTGGCGCCCTATCTACAGGCACAACAGCACTGGGGATCTCTGCTTTCCCAGTGACGCAACATCTCACGGTGCTCGGCCACGGCACAGCCTCTTGCCGAAAAGGCAAACGTCCGGCTCCTTCTCCCACAAGGAAGGGCCCAGCCCTGAAAGCTGTTGTTCTTCACATACCCTAGGCGCCCTATCTACAGGCACAACAGCAGTGGGGATCTGTGCTTTCCCAGAGACGCAACATCTCACGGTGCTCGGCCGCGGCAGAGCCTCTTGCCGTAAAGGTAAACGTCTGGCTCCTTCTCCGACAAGGAAGGGCCCAGCCCTGAAAGCTCTTGCTGCTCTTCATGGCTCCTTGGCGCCCTATCTACAGGCACAACAGCAGTGGGGATCTGTGCTTTCCCAGAGACGCAACATCTCATGGTGCTCGGCCGCGGCAGAGCCTCTTGCCAAAAAGGCAAACGTCCGGCTCCTTCTCCCACAAGGAAGGGCCCAGCCCTGAAAGCTCTTGCTGCTCTTCACGGTGCCTTGGCGCCCTATCTACAGGCACAACAGCACTGGGGATCTGTGCTTTCCCAGAGACGCAAGATCTTATGGTGCTCGGCCGCGGCAGAGACTCTTGCCGAAAAGGCAAACGTCCGGCTCCTTCTCCACAAGGAAGGGCCCAGCCCTGAAATCTGTTGGTGCTCTTCACGGTGCCTTGGCACCCTATCTACAGGCACAACAGCAGTGGGGATCTCTGCTTTCCCAGAGACTCAACATCTCATGGTGCTCGGCCGCGGCAGATCCTCTTGCCGTAAAGGCAAACGTCCGGCTCCTTCTCCCACAAGGAAGGGCCCAGCCCTGAAAGCTGTTGTTCTTCACATACCCTTGGTGCCCTATCTACAGGCACAACAGCAGTGGGGATCTGTGCTTTCCCACAGACGCAACATCTCATGGTGCTTGGCCGCGGCAGAGCCTCTTGCCAAAAAGGCAAACGTCCGGCTCCTTCTCCCACAAGGAAGGGCCCAGCCCTGAAAGCTCTTGCTGATCTTCACGGTGCCTTGGTGCCCTATCTACAGGCAAAACAGCAGTGGGGATCTGTGCTTTCCCAGAGACGCAACACCTCATGGCGCTAGGCCGCGGCAGAGCCTCTTGCCGAAAAGGCAAACGTCCGGCTCCTTCTCCCACAAGGAAGGGCCCAGCCCTGAAAGCTCTTGCTGCTCTTCACGGTGCCTTGGCGCCCTATGAACATGCACAACAGCTGTGGGGATCTGTACTTTCCCAGAGACGCAAGATCTCACGTTGCTCGGCCGCGGCAGAGCCTCTTGCCGAAAAGGCAAATGTCCGGCTCCTTCTACCACAAGGAAAGGCCAGGCCCTGAAAGCTGTTGCTGCTCTTCAGGGTGCCTTGGCACCCTACCTACAGGCACAACAGCAGTGGGGATCTGTGCTTTCCCACAGACGCAAGATCTCATGGTGCTCGGCCGCGGCAGAGCCTCTTGCCGAAAAGGCAAACGTCCGGCTCCTTCTCCCACAAGGAAGGGCCCAGCCCTGAAAGCTCTTGCTGCTCTTCACGGTGCCTTGGCACCCTATCTACAGGCACAACAGCAGTGGGGATCTGTGCTTTCCCAGAGACGCAAGATCTCATGGTGCTCAGCCGCGGCAGAGCCTCTTGCCGAAAAGGCAAACGTCCGGCTCCTTCTCCCACAAGGAAAGGCCCAGCCCTGAAAGCTCTTGCTGCTCTTCACTGAGCTTGGCGTCCTATCTACAGGGACAACAGCACTGGGGATCTGTACTTTCCCAGAGACGCAAGATCTCACGCTGCTCGGCGGTGGCAGAGCCTCTTGCCGAAAAGGCAAATGTCTGGCTCCTTCTCCCACAAGGAAGGGCCCAGCCCTGAAAGCTGTTGGTGCTCTTCACGGTGCCTTGGCGCCCTATCTACAGGCACAACAGCACTGGGGATCTCTGCTTTCCCAGTGACGCAACATCTCACGGTGCTCGGCCGCGGCAGATCCTCTTGCCGTAAAGGCAAACCTCCGGCTCCTTCTCCCACAAGGAAGGGCCCAGCCCTGAAAGCTCTTGCTGCTCTTCACTGAGCCTTGGCTCCCTATCTACAGGCAAAAGAGCACTGGGGATCTGTACTTTCCCAGAGACGCAAGATCTCACGCTGCTCGGCCGCGGCAGAGCCTCTTGCCGAAAAGGCAAATGTCCGGCTCTTCTACCACAAGGAAAGGCCAGGCCCTGAAAGCTGTTGCTGCTCTTCAGGGTGCCTTGGCACCCTACCTACAGGCACCACAGCAGTGGGGATCTGTGCTTTCCCAGAGACGCAACATCTCATGGCGCTAGGCCGCGGCAGAGCCTCTTGCCGAAAAGGCAAACGTCCGGCTCCTTCTCCCACAAGGAAGGGCCCAGCCCTGAAAGCTGTTGCTGCTCTTCACGGTGCCTTGGCGCCCTATCTACAGGCACAACAGCAGTGGGGATTTGTGCTTTCCCAGAGACGCAACATCTCATGGCGCTCGTCCGCGGCAGAGCCTCTTGCCGAAAAGGCAAACGTCCGGCTCCTTCTCCACAAGGAAGGGCCCAGCCCTGAAAGCTGTTGGTGCTCTTCACGGTGCCTTGGCGCCCTATCTACAGGCACAACAGCACTGGGGATCTCTGCTTTCCCAGTGACGCAACATCTCACGGTGCTCGGCCGCGGCACAGCCTCTTGCCGAAAAGGCAAACGTCCGGCTCCTTCTCCCACAAGGAAGGGCCCAGCCCTGAAAGCTGTTGTTCTTCACATACCCTTGGCGCCCTATCTACAGGCACAACAGCAGTGGGGATCTGTGCTTACCCAGAGACGCAACATCTCACGGTGCTCGGCCGCGGCTAAGCCTCTTGCCGTAAAGGTAAACGTCTGGCTCCTTCTCCCACAAGGAAGGGCCCAGCCCTGAAAGCTCTTGCTGCTCTTCACGGTGCCTTGGCGCCCTATCTACAGGCACAACAGCAGTGGGGATCTGTGCTTTCCCAGAGATGCAACATCTCACGGTGCTCGGCCGCGGCAGAGCCTCTTGCCAAAAAGGCAAACGTCCGGCTCCTTCTCCCACAAGGAAGGGCCCAGCCCTGAAAGCTCTTGCTGCTCTTCACGGTGCCTTGGCGCCCTATCTACAGGCACAACAGCACTGGGGATCTGTGCTTTCCCAGAGACGCAAGATCTCATGGTGCTCAGCCGCGGCAGAGCCTCTTGCCGAAAAGGCAAACGTCCGGCTCCTTCTCCACAAGGAAGGGCCCAGCCCTGAAATCTGTTGTTATTCACATACCCTTGGTGCCCTATCTACAGGCACAACAGCACTGGGGATCTGTGCTTTCCCACAGACGCAACATCTCATGGTGCTTGGCCGCGGCAGAGCCTCTTGCCAAAAAGGCAAAGGTCCGGCTCCTTCTCCCACAAGGAAGGGCCCAGCCCTGAAAGCTCTTGCTGCTCTTCAGGGTGCCTTGGCGCCCTATGAACAGGCACAACAGCACTGGGGATCTGTGCTTTCCCAGAGACGCAACATCTCATGGTGCTCGGCCGCGGCTAAGCCTCTTGCCGAAAAGACAAACGTCCGGCTCCTTCTCCCACAAGGAAGGGCCCAGCCCTGAAAGCTCTTGCTGATCTTCACGGTGCCTTGGTGCCCTATCTACAGGCAAAACAGCAGTGGGGATCTGTGCTTTCCCAGAGACGCAACACCTCATGGCGCTAGGCCGCGGCAGAGCCTCTTGCCGAAAAGGCAAACGTCCGGCTCCTTCTCCCACAAGGAAGGGCCCAGCCCTGAAAGCTGTTGGTGCTCTTCACGGTGCCTTGGCGCCCTATCTACAGGCACAACAGCACTGGGGATCTCTGCTTTCCCAGTGACGCAACATCTCACGGTGCTCGGCCGCGGCAGATCCTCTTGCCGTAAAGGCAAACCTCCGGCTCCTTCTCCCACAAGGAAGGGCCCAGCCCTGAAAGCTCTTGCTGCTCTTCACTGAGCCTTGGCTCCCTATCTACAGGCAAAAGAGCACTGGGGATCTGTACTTTCCCAGAGACGCAAGATCTCACGCTGCTCGGCCGCGGCAGAGCCTCTTGCCGAAAAGGCAAATGTCCGGCTCTTCTACCACAAGGTAAGGCCAGGCCCTGAAAGCTGTTGCTGCTCTTCAGGGTGCCTTGGCACCCTACCTACAGGCACCACAGCAGTGGGGATCTGTGCTTTCCCAGAGACGCAACATCTCATGGCGCTAGGCCGCGGCAGAGCCTCTTGCCGAAAAGGCAAACGTCCGGCTCCTTCTCCCACAAGGAAGGGCCCAGCCCTGAAAGCTGTTGCTGCTCTTCACGGTGCCTTGGCGCCCTATCTACAGGCACAACAGCAGTGGGGATTTGTGCTTTCCCAGAGACGCAACACCTCATGGCGCTCGTCCGCGGCAGAGCCTCTTGCCGAAAAGGCAAACGTCCGGCTCCTTCTCCACAAGGAAGGGCCCAGCCCTGAAAGCTGTTGGTGCTCTTTACGGTGCCTTGGCGCCCTATCTACAGGCACAACAGCACTGGGGATCTCTGCTTTCCCAGTGACGCAACATCTCACGGTGCTCGGCCGCGGCACAGCCTCTTGCCGAAAAGGCAAACGTCCGGCTCCTTCTCCCACAAGGAAGGGCCCAGCCCTGAAAGCTGTTGTTCTTCACATACCCTTGGCGCCCTATCTACAGGCACAACAGCAGTGGGGATCTGTGCTTTCCCAGAGACGCAACATCTCACGGTGCTCGGCCGCGGCTAAGCCTCTTGCCGTAAAGGTAAACGTCTGGCTCCTTCTCCCACAAGGAAGGGCCCAGCCCTGAAAGCTCTTGCTGCTCTTCACGGTGCCTTGGCGCCCTATCTACAGGCACAACAGCAGTGGGGATCTGTGCTTTCCCAGAGATGCAACATCTCATGGTGCTCGGCCGCGGCAGAGCCTCTTGCCAAAAAGGCAAACGTCCGGCTCCTTCTCCCACAAGGAAGGGCCCAGCCCTGAAAGCTCTTGCTGCTCTTCACGGTGCCTTGGCGCCCTATCTACAGGCACAACAGCACTGGGGATCTGTGCTTTCCCAGAGACGCAAGATCTCATGGTGCTCGGCCGCGGCAGAGCCTCTTGCCGAAAAGGCAAACGTCCGGCTCCTTCTCCACAAGGAAGGGCCCAGCCCTGAAATCTGTTGTTATTCACATACCCTTGGTGCCCTATCTACAGGCACAACAGCAGTGGGGATCTGTGCTTTCCCACAGACGCAACATCTCATGGTGCTTGGTCGCGGCAGAGCCTCTTGCCAAAAAGGCAAACGTCCGGCTCCTTCTCCCACAAGGAAGGGCCCAGCCCTGAAAGCTCTTGCTGCTCTTCAGGGTGCCTTGGCGCCCTATGAACAGGCACAACAGCACTGGGGATCTGTGCTTTCCCAGAGACGCAACATCTCATGGTGCTCGGCCGCGGCTAAGCCTCTTTCCGAAAAGACAAACGTCCGGCTCCTTCTCCCACAAGGAAGGGCCCAGCCCTGAAAGCTCTTGCTGATCTTCACGGTGCCTTGGTGCCCTATCTACAGGCAAAACAGCAGTGGGGATCTGTGCTTTCCCAGAGACGCAACACCTCATGGCGCTAGGCCGCGGCAGAGCCTCTTGCCGAAAAGGCAAACGTCCGGCTCCTTCTCCCACAAGGAAGGGCCCAGCCCTGAAAGCTCTTGCTGCTCTTCACGGTGCCTTGGCGCCCTATGAACAGGCACAACAGCTGTGGGGATCTGTACTTTCCCAGAGACGCAAGATCTCACGTTGCTCGGCCGCGGCAGAGCCTCTTGCCGAAAAGGCAAATGTCCGGCTCCTTCTACCACAAGGAAAGGCCAGGCCCTGAAAGCTGTTGCTGCTCTTCACGGTGCCTTGGCACCCTATCTACAGGCACAACAGCAGTGGGGATTTGTGCTTTCCCAGAGACGCAACACCTCATGGCGCTCGGCCGCGGCAGAGCCTCTTGCCGAAAAGGCAAGCGTCCGGCTCCTTCTCCACAAGGAAGGGCCCAGCCCTGAAAGCTGTTGGTGCTCTTCACGGTGCCTTGGCGCCCTATCTACAGGCACAACAGCAGTGGGGATCTGTGCTTTCCCAGAGATGCAACATCTCATGGTGCTCGGCCGCGGCAGAGCCTCTTGCCAAAAAGGCAAACGTCCGGCTCCTTCTCCCACAAGGAAGGGCCCAGCCCTGAAAGCTCTTGCTGCTCTTCACGGTGCCTTGGCGCCCTATCTACAGGCACAACAGCACTGGGGATCTGTGCTTTCCCAGAGACGCAAGATCTCATGGTGCTCGGCCGCGGCAGAGCCTCTTGCCGAAAAGGCAAACGTCCGGCTCCTTCTCCACAAGGAAGGGCCCAGCCCTGAAATCTGTTGTTATTCACATACCCTTGGTGCCCTATCTACAGGCACAACAGCAGTGGGGATCTGTGCTTTCCCAGAGATGCAACATCTCATGGTGCTCGGCCGCGGCAGAGCCTCTTGCCAAAAAGGCAAACGTCCGGCTCCTTCTCCCACAAGGAAGGGCCCAGCCCTGAAAGCTCTTGCTGCTCTTCACGGTGCCTTGGCGCCCTATCTACAGGCACAACAGCACTGGGGATCTGTGCTTTCCCACAGACGCAACATCTCACGGCGCTCGGGCGCGGCAGAGCCTCTTGCCGAAAAGGCAAACGTCCGGCTCCTTCTCCACAAGGAAGGGCCCAGCCCTGAAATCTGTTGTTATTCACATACCCTTGGTGCCCTATCTACAGGCACAACAGCAGTGGGGATCTGTGCTTTCCCACAGACGCAACATCTCATGGTGCTTGGCCGCGGCAGAGCCTCTTGCCAAAAAGGCAAACGTCCGGCTCCTTCTCCCACAAGGAAGGGCCCAGCCCTGAAAGCTCTTGCTGCTCTTCAGGGTGCCTTGGCGCCCTATGAACAGGCACAACAGCACTGGGGATCTGTGCTTTCCCAGAGACGCAACATCTCATGGTGCTCGGCCGCGGCTAAGCCTCTTGCCGAAAAGACAAACGTCCGGCTCCTTCTCCCACAAGGAAGGGCCCAGCCCTGAAAGCTCTTGCTGATCTTCACGGTGCCTTGGTGCCCTATCTACAGGCAAAACAGCAGTGGGGATCTGTGCTTTCCCAGAGACGCAACACCTCATGGCGCTAGGCCGCGGCAGAGCCTCTTGCCGAAAAGGCAAACGTCCGGCTCCTTCTCCCACAAGGAAGGGCCCAGCCCTGAAAGCTCTTGCTGCTCTTCACGGTGCCTTGGCGCCCTATGAACAGGCACAACAGCTGTGGGGATCTGTACTTTCCCAGAGACGCAAGATCTCACGTTGCTCGGCCGCGGCAGAGCCTCTTGCCGAAAAGGCAAATGTCCGGCTCCTTCTACCACAAGGAAAGGCCAGGCCCTGAAAGCTGTTGCTGCTCTTCACGGTGCCTTGGCACCCTATCTACAGGCACAACAGCAGTGGGGATTTGTGCTTTCCCAGAGACTCAACATCTCACGGTGCTCGGCCGCGGCACAGCCTCTTGCCGAATAGGCAAACGTCCGGCTCCTTCTCCCACAAGAAAGGGCCCAGCCCTGAAACCTGTTGTTCTTCACATACCCTTGGCGCCCTATCTACAGGCACAACAGCAGTGGGGATCTGTGCTTTCCCAGAGACGCAACATCTCACGGTGCTTGGCCGCGGCAGAGCCTCTTGCCGTAAAGGCAAACGTCTGGCTCCTTCTCCCACAAGGAAGGGCCCAGCCCTGAAAGCTCTTGCTGCTCTTCACGGTGCCTTGGCGCCCTATCTACAGGCACAACAGCAGTGGGGATCTGTGCTTTCCCAGAGACGCAACATCTCATGGTGCTCGGCCGCGGCAGAGCCTCTTGCCGAAAAGGCAAACGTCCGGCTCCTTCTCCCACAAGGAAGGGCCCAGCCCTGAAAGCTCTTGCTGCTCTTCACGGTGCCTTGGCGCCCTATCTACAGGCACAACAGCACTGGGGATCTGTGCTTTCCCAGAGACGCAAGATCTCATGGTGCTCGGCCGCGGCAGTGCCTCTTGCCGAAAAGGCAAACGTCCGGCTCCTTCTCCACAAGGAAGGGCCCAGCCCTGAAAGCTGTTGGTGCTCTTCACGGTGCCTTGGCGCCCTATCTACAGGCACAACAGCAGTGGGGATCTCTGCTTTCCCAGAGACTCAACATCTCACGGTGCTCGGCCGCGGCAGATCCTCTTGCCGTAAAGACAAACGTCCGGCTCCTTCTCCCACAAGGAAGGGCCCAGCCCTGAAAGCTGTTGTTCTTCACATACCCTTGGTGCCCTATCTACAGGCACAACAGCAGTGGGGATCTGTGCTTTCCCACAGACGCAACATCTCATGGTGCTTGGCCGCGGCAGAGCCTCTTGCCAAAAAGGCAAACGTCCGGCTCCTTCTCCCACAAGGAAGGGCCCAGCCCTGAAAGCTCTTGCTGCTCTTCACGGTGCCTTGGTGCCCTATCTACAGGCACAAGAGCACTGGGGATCTGTGCTTTCCCAGAGACGCAACATCTCATGGCGCTCGGCCGCGGCAGAGCCTCTTGCCGAAAAGGCAAACGTCCGACTCCTTCTCCCACAAGGAAGGGCCCAGCCCTGAAAGCTCTTGCTGATCTTCACGGTGCCTTGGTGCCCTATCTACAGGCACAACAGCAGTGGGGATCTGTGCTTTCCCAGAGACGCAACATCTCATGGCTCTAGGCCGCGGCAGAACCTCTTGCCGAAAAGGCAAACGTCCGGCTCCTTCTCCCACAAGGAAGGGCCCAGCCCTGAAAGCTCTTCTGCTCTTCACGGTGCCTTGGCGCCCTATGAACAGGCACAACATCACTGGGGATCTGTACTTTCCCAGAGACGCAAGATCTCACGGTGCTCGGCCGCTGCAGAGCCTCTTGCCGAAAAGGCAAACGTCCGGCTCCTTCTCCCACAAGGAAAGGCCCAGCCCTGAAAGCTGTTGCTGCTCTTCACGGTGCCTTGGCGCCCTATGAACAGGCACAACAGCACTGGGGATCTGTGCTTTCCCAGAGACGCAACATCTCATGGTGCTCGGCCGTGGCAGAGCCTCTTGCCGAAAAGACAAACGTCCGGCTCCTTCTCCCACAAGGAAGGGCCCAGCCCTGAAAGCTCTTGCTGATCTTCACGGTGCCTTGGTGCCCTATCTACAGGCAAAACAGCAGTGGGGATCTGTGCTTTCCCAGAGACGCAACACCTCATGGCGCTCGGCCGCGGCAGAGCCTCTTGCCGAAAAGGCAAACGTCCGGCTCCTTCTCCCACAAGGAAGGGCCCAGCCCTGAAAGCTCTTGCTGCTCTTCACGGTGCCTTGGCGCCCTATGAACAGGCACAACAGCTGTGGGGATCTGTACTTTCCCAGAGACGCAAGATCTCACGTTGCTCGGCCGCGGCAGAGCCTCTTGCCGAAAAGGCAAATGTCCGGCTCCTTCTACCACAAGGAAAGGCCAGGCCCTGAAAGCTGTTGCTGCTCTTCATGGTGCCTTGGCACCCTACCTACAGGCACAACAGCAGTGGGGATCTGTGCTTTCCCACAGACACAACATCTCATGGTGCTCGGCCGCGGCAGAGCCTCTTGCCGAAAAGGCAAACGTCCGGCTCCTTCTCCCACAAGGAAGGGCCCAGCCCTGAAAGCTCTTGCTGCTCTTCACGGTGCCTTGGCGCCCTATCTACAGGCACAACAGCAGTGGGGATCTGTGCTTTGCCAGAGACGCAAGATCTCATGGTGCTCAGCCGCGGCAGAGCCTCTTGCCGAAAAGGCAAACGTCCGGCTCCTTCTCCCACAAGGAAAGGCCCAGCCCTGAAAGATCTTGCTGCTCTTCACTGAGCTTGGCGTCCTATCTACAGGCACAACAGCACTGGGGATCTGTACTTTCCCAGAGACGCAAGATCTCATGCTGCTCGGCGGTGGCAGAGCCTCTTGCCGAAAAGGCAAATGTCTGGCTCCTTCTCCCACAAGGAAGGGCCCAGCCCTGAAAGCTGTTGGTGCTCTTCACGGTGCCTTGGCGCCCTATCTACAGGCACAACAGCACTGGGGATCTCTGCTTTCCCAGTGACGCAACATCTCACGGTGCTCGGCCGCGGCAGATCCTCTTGCCGTAAAGGCAAACGTCCGACTCCTTCTCCCACAAGGAAGGGCCCAGCCCTGAAAGCTGTTGCTGCTCTTCACGGTGCCTTGGCGCCCTATCTACAGGCACAAGAGCAGTGGGGATTTGTGCTTTCCCAGAGACGCAACATCTCATGGCGCTCGTCCACGGCAGAGCCTCTTGCCGAAAAGGCAAATGTCCGGCTCCTTCTCCACAAGGAAGGGCCCAGCCCTGAAAGCTGTTGGTGCTCTTCACGGTGCCTTGGCGCCATATCTACAGGCACAACAGCACTGGGGATCTCTGCTTTCCCAGTGACGCAACATCTCACGCTGCTCGGCCGCGGCACAGCCTCTTGCCTAAAAGGCAAACGTCCGGCTCCTTCTCCCACAAGGAAGGGCCCAGCCCTGAAAGCTGTTGTTCTTCACATACCCTTGGCACCCTATCTACAGGCACAACAGCAGTGGGGATCTGTGTTTTCCCAGAGACACAACACCTCATTATGCTCGGCCGCTGTATAGACTCTTGCCGTAAAGGTAAACGTCTGGCTCCTTCTCCCACAAGGAAGGGCCCAGCCCTGAAAGCTCTTGCTGCTCTTCACGGTGCCTTGGCGCCCTATCTACAGGCACAACAGCAGTGGGGATCTGTGCTTTCCCACAGACGCAACATCTCATGGTGCTTGGCCGCGGCAGAGCCTCTTGCCGACAAGGCAAACGTCCGGCTCCTTCTCCCACAAGGAAGGGCCCAGCCCTGAAAGCTCTTGCTGCTCTTCACAGTGCCTTGGTGCCCTATCTACAGGCACAACAGCACTGGGGATCTATGCTTTCCCAGAGACGCAACATCTCATGGCGCTCGGCCGCGGCAGAGCCTCTTGCCGACAAGGCAAACGTCCGGCTCCTTCTCCCACAAGGAAGGGCCCAGCCCTGAAAGCTCTTGCTGCTCTTCACGGTGCCTTGGCACCCTATCTACAGGCACAACAGCACTGGGGATCTGTGCTTTCCCAGAGACGCAACATCTCATGGCGCTCGGCCGCGGCAGAGCCTCTTGCCGAAAAGGCAAACGTCCGACTCCTTCTCCCACAAGGAAGGGCCCAGCCCTGAAAGCTCTTGCTGCTCTTCACTGAGCCTTGGCTCCCTATCTATAGGCACAACAGCAGTGGGGATCTGTACTTTCCCAGAGACGCAAGATCTCACGCTGCTCGGCCGCGGCAGAGCCTCTTGCCGAAAAGGCAAATGTCCGGCTCCTTCTCCCACAAGGAAAGGCCAGGCCCTGAAAGCTGTTGGTGCTCTTCACGGTGCCTTGGCACCCTACCTACAGGCACAATAGCAGTGGGGATCTGTGCTTTCCCAGAGACGCAACATCTCATGGCGCTAGGCCGCGGCAGAGCCTCTTGCCGAAAAGGCAAACGTCCGGCTCCTTCTCCCACAAGGACGGGCCCAGCCCTGAAAGCTGTTGCTGCTCTTCACGGTGCCTTGGCGCCCTATCTACAGGCACAACAGCAGTGGGGATCTGTGCTTTCCCAGAGACGCAACATCTCATGGTGCTAGGCCGCGGCAGAGCCTCTTGCCGAAAAGGAAAACGTCCGGCTCCTTCTCCCACAAGGAAAGGCCCAGCCCTGAAAGCTCTTGCTGCTCTTCACTGAGCTTGGCGTCCTATCTACAGGCACAACAGCACTGGGGATCTGTACTTTCCCAGAGACGCAAGATCTCATGCTGCTCGGCCGCGGCAGAGCCTCTTGCCGAAAAGGCAAAAGTCTGGCTCCTTCTCCCACAAGGAAGGGCCCAGCCCTGAAAGCTGTTGGTGCTCTTCACGGTGCCTTGGCGCCCTATCTACAGGCACAACAGTACTGGGGATGTCTGCTTTCCCAGTGACGCAACATCTCACGGTGCTCGGCCGCGGCAGATCCTCTTGCCGTAAAGGCAAACGTCCGGCTCCTTCTCCCACAAGGAAGGGCCCAGGCCTGAAAGCTCTTGCTGCTCTTCACTGAGCCTTGGCTCCCTATCTACAGGCAAAAGAGCACTGGGGATCTGTACTTTCCCAGAGACGCAAGATCTCACGCTGCTCGGCCGCGGCAGAGCCTCTTGCCGAAAAGGCAAATGTCCGGCTCCTTCTACCACAAGGAAAGGCCCAGCCCTGAAAGCTGTTGCTGCTCTTCAGGGTGCCTTGGCACCCTACCTACAGGCACAAGAGCAGTGGGGATTTGTGCTTTCCCAGAGACGCAACATCTCATGGCGCTCGTCCACGGCAGAGCCTCTTGCCGAAAAGGCAAATGTCCGGCTCCTTCTCCACAAGGAAGGGCCCAGCCCTGAAAGCTGTTGGTGCTCTTCACGGTGCCTTGGCGCCCTATCTACAGGCACAACAGCACTGGGGAACTCTGCTTTCCCAGTGACGCAACATCTCACGGTGCTCGGCCGCGGCACAGCCTCTTGCCTAAAAGGCAAACGTCCGGCTCCTTCTCCCACAAGGAAGGGCCCAGCCCTGAAAGCTGTTGTTCTTCACATACCCTTGGCGCCCTATCTACAGGCACAACAGCAGTGGGGATCTGTGTTTTCCCAGAGACGCAACACCTCATTATGCTCGGCCGCTGTATAGACTCTTGCCGTAAAGGTAAACGTCTGGCTCCTTCTCCCACAAGGAAGGGCCCAGCCCTGAAAGCTCTTGCTGCTCTTCACGGTGCCTTGGCGCCCTATCTACAGGCACAACAGCAGTGGGGATCTGTGCTTTCCCACAGACGCAACATCTCATGGTGCTTGGCCGCGGCAGAGCCTCTTGCAAAAAGGCAAACGTCCGGCTCCTTCTCCCACAAGGAAGGGCCCAGCCCTGAAAGCTCTTGCTGCTCTTCACAGTGCCTTGGTGCCCTATCTACAGGCACAACAGCACTGGGGATCTATGCTTTCCAAGAGACGCAACATCTCATGGCGCTCGGCCGCGGCAGAGCCTCTTGCCGACAAGGCAAACGTCCGGCTCCTTCTCCCACAAGGAAGGGCCCAGCCCTGAAAGCTCTTGCTGCTCTTCACGGTGCCTTGGCGCCCTATCTACAGGCACAACAGCACTGGGGATCTGTGCTTTCCCAGAGACGCAACATCTCATGGCGCTCGGCCGCGGCAGAGCCTCTTGCCGAAAAGGCAAACGTCCGACTCCTTCTCCCACAAGGAAGGGCCCAGCCCTGAAAGCTCTTGCTGATCTTCACGGTGCCTTGGTGCCCTATCTACAGGCACAACAGCAGTGGGGATCTGTGCTTTCCCAGAGACGCAACATCTCATGGCTCTAGGCCGCGGCAGAACCTCTTGCCGAAAAGGCAAACGTCCGGCTCCTTCTCCCACAAGGAAGGGCCCAGCCCTGAAAGCTCTTCTGCTCTTCACGGTGCCTTGGCGCCCTATGAACAGGCACAACATCACTGGGGATCTGTGCTTTCCCAGAGACGCAAGATCTCACGGTGCTCAGCCGCTGCAGAGCCTCTTGCCGAAAAGGCAAACGTCCGGCTCCTTCTCCCACAAGGAAAGGCCCAGCCCTGAAAGCTGTTGCTGCTCTTCACGGTGCCTTGGCGCCCTATGAACAGGCACAACAGCACTGGGGATCTGTGCTTTCCCAGAGACGCAACATCTCATGGTGCTCGGCGGTGGCAGAGCCTCTTGCCGAAAAGGCAAATGTCTGGCTCCTTCTCCCACAAGGAAGGGCCCAGCCCTGAAAGCTGTTGGTGCTCTTCACGGTGCCTTGGCGCCCTATCTACAGGCACAACAGCACTGGGGATCTCTGCTTTCCCAGTGACGGAACATCTCACGGTGCTCGGCCGCGGCAGAGCCTCTTGCCGTAAAGGCAAATGTCCGGCTCCTTCTCCCACAAGGAAGGGCCCAGCCCTGAAAGCTGTTGCTGCTCTTCACGGTGCCTTGGCGCCCTATCTACAGGCAAAACAGCAGTGGGGATCTGTGCTTTCCCAGAGACGCAACATCTCATGGCGCTCGTCCACGGCAGAGCCTCTTGCCGAAAAGGCAAATGTCAGGCTCCTTCTCCACAAGGAAGGGCCCAGCCCTGAAAGCTGTTGCTGCTCTTCACGGTGCCTTGGCGCCCTATCTACAGGCACAACAGCACTGGGGATCTGTGCTTTCCCAGAGACGCAACATCTCATGGTGCTAGGCCGCGGCAGAGCCTCTTGCCGAAAAGGAAAACGTCCGGCTCCTTCTCCCACAAGGAAAGGCCCAGCCCTGAAAGCTCTTGCTGCTCTTCACTGAGCTTGGCGTCCTATCTACAGGCACAACAGCACTGGGGATCTGTACTTTCCCAGAGACGCAAGATCTCATGCTGCTCGGCCGCGGCAGAGCCTCTTGCCGAAAAGGCAAATGTCTGGCTCCTTCTCCCACAAGGAAGGGCCCAGCCCTGAAAGCTGTTGGTGCTCTTCACGGTGCCTTGGCGGCCTATCTACAGGCACAACAGCACTGGGGATCTCTGCTTTCCCAGTGACGCAACATCTCACGGTGCTCGGCCGCGGCAGATCCTCTTGCCGTAAAGGCAAACGTCCGGCTCCTTCTCCCACAAGGAAGGGCCCAGCCCTGAAAGCTCTTGCTGCTCTTCACTGAGCCTTGGCTCCCTATCTACAGGCAAAAGAGCACTGGGGATCTGTACTTTCCCAGAGACGCAACATCTCATGGTGCTCGGCCGCGGCAGAGCCTCTTGCCGAAAAGGCAAATGTCCGGCTCCTTCTCCCACAAGGAAAGGCCAGGGCCTGAAAGCTGTTGCTGCTCTTCAGGGTGCCTTGGCACCCTACCTACAGGCACAATAGCAGTGGGGATCTGTGCTTTCCCAGAGACGCAACATCTCATGGCGCTAGGCCGCGGCAGAGCCTCTTGCCGAAAAGGCAAACGTCCGGCTCCTTCTCCCACAAGGAAGGGCCCAGCCCTGAAAGCTGTTGCTGCTCTTCACGGTGCCTTGGCGCCCTATCTACAGGCACAACAGCAGTGGGGATCTGTGCTTTCCCAGAGACGCAACATCTCATGGTGCTAGGCCGCCGCAGAGCCTCTTGCCGAAAAAGCAAGCGTCCGGCTCCTTCTCCACGAGAAAGGGCCCAGCCCTGAAAGCTGTTGGTGCTCTTCACGGTGCCTTGGCGCCCTATCTACAGGCACAACAGCAGTGGGGATCTCTGCTTTCCCAGTGACGCAACATCTCACGGTGCTCGGCCGCGGCAGATCCTCTTGCCGAAAAGGCAAACGTCCGGCTCCTTCTCCCACAAGGAAGGGCCCAGCCCTGAAAGCTGTTGTTCTTCACATACCCTTGGCGCCCTATCTACAGGCACAACAGCAGTGGGTATCTGTGCTTTCCCAGAGACGCAACATCTCATGGTGCTTTGCCGCGGCAGAGCCTCTTGCCAAAAAGGCAAACGTCCGGCTCCTTCTTCCACAAGGAAGGGCCCAGCCCTGAAAGCTCTTGCTGCTCTTCACGGTGCCTTGGTGCCCTATCTACAGGCACAACAGCACTGGGGATCTGTGCTTTCCCAGTGACGCAACATCTCATTGCGCTCGGCCACGGCAGAGCCTCTTGCCGAAAAGGCAAGCGTCCGGCTCCTTCTCCCACAAGGAAGGGCCCAGCTCTGAAAGCTCTTGCTGCTCTTCACGGTGCCTTGGCGCCCTATCTACAGGCACAACAGCACTGGGGATCTGTGCTTTCCCAGAGACGCAACATCTCATGGTGCTAGGCCGCGGCAGAGCCTCTTGCCGTAAAGGTAAACGTCTGGCTCCTTCTCCCACAAGGAAGGGCCCAGCCCTGAAAGCTCTTGCTGCTCTTCACGGTGCCTTGGCGCCCTGTCTACAGGCACAACAGCAGTGGGGATCTGTGCTTTCCCAGAGACGCAACATCTCATGGTGCTCGGCCGCGGCAGAGCCTCTTGCCGAAAAGGCAAACGTCCGGCTCCTTCTCCCACAAGGAAGGGCCCAGCCCTGAAAGCTCTTGCTGCTCTTCACGGTGCCTTGGCTCCCTATCTACAGGCACAACAGCACTGGGGATCTGTGCTTTCCCAGAGACGCAAGATCTCATGGTGCTCGGCCGCGGCAGAGCCTCTTGCCGAAAAGGCAAACGTCCGGCTCCTTCTCCACAAGGAAGGGCCCAGCCCTGAAAGCTGTTGGTGCTCTTCACGGTGCCTTGGCGCCCTATCTACAGGCACAACAGCAGTGGGGATCTCTGCTTTCCCAGAGACTCAACATCTCACGGTGCTCGGCCGCGGCAGATCCTCTTGCCGTAAAGACAAACGTCCGGCTCCTTCTCCCACAAGGAAGGGCCCAGCCCTGAAAGCTGTTGTTCTTCACATACCCTTGGTGCCCTATCTACAGGCACAACAGCACTGGGGATCTGTGCTTTCCCACAGACGCAACATCTCATGGTGCTTGGCCGCGGCAGAGCCTCTTGCCAAAAAGGCAAACGTCCGGCTCCTTCTCCCACAAGTAAGGGCCCAGCCCTGAAAGCTCTTGCTGCTCTTCACGGTGCCTTGGTGCCCTATCTACAGGCACAACAGCACTGGGGATCTGTGCTTTCCCAGAGACGCAACATCTCATGGCGCTCGGCCGCGGCAGAGCCTCTTGCCGACAAGGCAAACGTCCGGCTCCTTCTCCCACAAGGAAGGGCCCCGCCCTGAAAGCTCTTGCTGCTCTTCACGGTGCCTTGGCGCCCTATCTACAGGCACAACAGCACTGGGGATCTGTGCTTTCCCAGAGACGCAACATCTCATGGCGCTCGGCCGCGGCAGAGCCTCTTGCCGAAAAGGCAAACGTCCGACTCCTTCTCCCACAAGGAAGGGCCCAGCCCTGAAAGCTCTTGCTGATCTTCACGGTGCCTTGGTGCCCTATCTACAGGCACAACAGCAGTGGGGATCTGTGCTTTCCCAGAGACGCAACATCTCATGGCTCTAGGCCGCGGCAGAACCTCTTGCCGAAAAGGCAAACGTCCGGCTCCTTCTCCCACAAGGAAGGGCCCAGCCCTGAAAGCTCTTCTGCTCTTCACGGTGCCTTGGCGCCCTATGAACAGGCACAACATCACTGGGGATCTGTACTTTCCCAGAGACGCAAGATCTCACGGTGCTCGGCCGCTGCAGAGCCTCTTGCCGAAAAGGCAAACGTCCGGCTCCTTCTCCCACAAGGAAGGGCCCAGCCCTGAAAGCTCTTGCTGCTCTTCACGGTGCCTTGGCGCCCTATCTACAGGCACAACAGCACTGGGGATCTCTGCTTTCCCAGTGACGCAACATCTCACGGTGCTCGGCCGCGGCACAGCCTCTTGCCTAAAAGGCAAACGTCCGGCTCCTTCTCCCACAAGGAAGGGCCCAGCCCTGAAAGCTGTTGTTCTTCACATACCCTTGGCGCCCTATCTACAGGCACAACAGCAGTGGGGATCTGTGCTTTCCCAGAGACGCAACATCTCATGGCGCTAGGCCGCGGCAGAGCCTCTTGCCGAAAAGGCAATCGTCCGGCTCCTTCTCCCACAAGGACGGGCCCAGCCCTGAAAGCTGTTGCTGCTCTTCACGGTGCCTTGGCGCCCTATCTACAGGCACAACAGCACTGGGGATCTGTGCTTTCCCAGAGACGCAACATCTCATGGTGCTAGGCCGCGGCAGAGCCTCTTGCCGAAAAAGCAAGCGTCCGGCTCCTTCTCCACAAGGAAGGGCCCAGCCCTGAAAGCTGTTGGTGCTCTTCACGGTGCCTTGGCGCCCTATCTACAGGCACAACAGCAGTGGGGATCTCTGCTTTCCCAGTGACGCAACATCTCACGGTGCTCGGCCGCGGCAGATCCTCTTGCCGAAAAGGCAAACGTCCGGCTCCTTCTCCCACAAGGAAGGGCCTAGCCCTGAAAGCTGTTGTTCTTCACATACCCTTGGCGCCCTATCTACAGGCACAACAGCAGTGGGGATCTGTGCTTTCCCAGAGACGCAACATCTCATGGTGCTTGGCCGCGGCAGAGCCTCTTGCCAAAAAGGCAAACGTCCGGCTCCTTCTTCCACAAGGAAGGGCCCAGCCCTGAAAGCTCTTGCTGCTCTTCACGGTGCCTTGGTGCCCTATCTACAGGCACAACAGCACTGGGGATTTGTGCTTTCCCAGTGACGCAACATCTCATTGCGTTCGGCCACGGCAGAGCCTCTTGCCGAAAAGGCAAGCGTCCGGCTCCTTCTCCCACAAGGAAGGGCCCAGCTCTGAAAGCTCTTGCTGCTCTTCACGTACCCTTGGCGCCCTATCTACAGGCATAACAGCACTTTTGATCTCTGCTTTCCCAGAGACGCAAGATGTCATGGCGCTCAGCCGCGGCAGAGCCTCATGCCGAAAAGGCAAACATCCGGCTCCTTCTCCCACAAGGAAGAGCCCAGCCCTGAAAGCTGTTGCTGCTCTTCACAGTGCCTTGCTGCCCTATCTACAGGAACAATAGCAGTGGGGATCTGTGCTCTCCCAGAGATGCAACAGATCATGGCGCTCGGCCGCGGCAGAGCCTCTTGCCGAAAAGGGAAACGTCCGGCTGCTTCTCCCACAAGGAAGGGCCCAGCCCTGAAAGCTGTTGCTGCCCTTCACCTACCCTTGGTACCCTACCTACAGGCACAACAGCACTGGGTATCTCTGCTTTCCCAGAGACGCAAGATGTCATGGCGCTTGGCCGCGGCAGAGCCTCTTGCCGAAAAGGCAAGCGTCCGGCTCCTTCTACACAAGGAAGGGCCCAGCCCTGAAAGGTGTTGCTGCTCTTCACCTACCCTTGGCGCCCTATCTACAGGCAAAACAGCACTGGGGATCTGTGCTTTCCCAGAAACGCAACATCTCATGGCGCTCGGCCGCGGCAGAGCCTCTTGCCGAAAAGGCAAACGTCCGGCTGCTTCTCCCACAAGGAAATGCCCAGCCCTCTAAGCTCTTGCTGCTCTTCAGGGTGCCCTGGCACCCTATCTACAGGCACAACAGCACTGGGGATCTGTGCTTTCCCAGAGACGCAACACCTCTTGGCGCACGGCCGCGGCAGAGCCTCTTGCCGAAAAGGCAAACGTCCGGCTACTTCTCCCACAAGGATGGGCCCAGCCCTGAAAGCTGTTGCTGCTCTTCACGGTGCCTTGGCGCCCTATCTACAGGCACAACAGCTGTGGGGATCTGTACTTTCACAGAGACGCAAGATCTCACGCTGCTCGGCCGCTGCAGAGCCTCTTGCCGAAAAGGCAAACGTCCGGCTCCTTCTCCCACAAGGAAAGGCCAGGCCCTGAAAGCTGTTGCTGCTCTTCAGGGTGCCTTGGCACCCTATGAACAGGCACAACAGCAGTGGGGATCTGTGCTTTCCCAGAGACGCAACATCTCATGGCGCTCGGCCGCGGCAGAACCTCTTGCCGAAAAGGCAAACGTCCGGATCCTTCTCCCACAAGGAAGGGCCCAGCCCTGAAAGCTCTTGCTGCTCTTCACCGTGCCTTGGTGCCCTATCTACAGGCACAACAGCAGTGGGGATCTGTGCTTTCCCACAGATGCAACATGTCACGGTGCTCGTCCGCGGCAGAGCCTCTTGCCGAAAAGGCAAACGTCCGGCTCCTTCTCCCACAAGGAAAGGCCAGGCCCTGAAAGCTGTTGCTGCTCTTCACGGTGCCTTGCGGCCTATGAACAGGCACAAAATCAGTGGGCATCTCTGCTTTCCCAGAGACGCAACATCTCATGGCGCTCGTCCGCAGCAGAGCCTCTTGCCGAAAAGGCAAACGTCCGGCTCCTTCTCCCACAAGGAAGGGCCCAGCCCTGAAAGCTGTTGCTGCTCTTCATGGTGCCTTGGCGGCCTATGAACAGGCACAACAGCACTGGGGACCTGTGCTTTCCCAGAGACGCAAGATATCATGGTGCTCGGCCGCGGCAGAGCCTCTTGCCGAAAAGGCAAACGTCCGGCTCCTTCTCCCACAAGGAAGGGCCCAGCCCTGAAAGCTGTTGCTGCTCTTCATGGTGCCTTGGTGCCCTATCTACAGGCACAACAGCAGTGGGGATCTCTGCTTTCCCACAGACGCAACATGTCACGGTGCTCGTCCGCGGCAGAGCCTCTTGCCGAAAAGGCAAACGTCCGGCTCATTCTCCCACAAGGAAAGGCCAGGCCCTGAAAGCTGTTGCTGCTCTTCACGGTGCCTTGGCGGCCTATGAACAGGCACAAAATCAGTGGGGATCTCTGCTTTCCCAGAGACGCAACATCTCACGGCGCTCGTCCGCGGCAGAGCCTCTTGCCGAAAAGGCAAACGTCCGGCTCCTTCTCCCACAAGGAAGGGCCCAGCCCTGAAAGCTGTTGCTGCTCTTCATGGTGCCTTGGCACCCTATCTACAGGCACAACAGCACTGGGGACCTGTGCTTTCCCAGAGACGCAAGATCTCATGGTGCTCGGCCGTGGCAGAGCGTCTTGCCGAAAAGGCAAACGTCCGGCTCCTTCTCCCACAAGGAAGGGCCCAGCCCTGAAAGATCTTGCTGCTCTTCACGGTGCTTTGGTGCCCTATCTACAGGCACAACAGCACTGGGGATCTGTGCTTTCCCAGAGACGCAAAACCACATGGTGTTCGGCCGCGGCAGAGCCTCTTGCCGAAAAGGCAAACGTCCGGCTCCTTCTCCCACAAGGAAGGGCCCAGCCCTGAAAGCTGTTGCTGCTCTTCACGGTGCTTTGGCGCCCTATCTACAGGCACAACAGCACTGGGGATCTGTGCTTTCCCAGTGACGCAACATCTCATGGCGCTAGGCCGCGGCAGATCCTCTTGCCGAAAAGGCAAACGTCCGGCTCCTTCTCCCACAAGGAAGGGCCCAGCCCTGAAAGCTGTTGTTCTTCACATACCCTTGGCGCCCTATCTACAGGCACAACAGCGGTGGGGATCTGTGCTTTCCCATGACGGAACACCTCATGGTGCTCGGCCGTGGCAGAGCCTCTTGATGAAAAGGCAAACGTCCGGCTCCTTCTCCCACAAGGAAGGGCCCAGCCCTGAAAGCTCTTGCTGCTCTTCACGGTGCCTTGGTGCCCTATGAACAGGCACAACATCACTGGGGATCTGTGCTTTCCCACAGACGCAACATCTCATGGCTCTCAGCCGCGGCAGAGCCTCTTGCCGAAAAGGCAAACGTCCGGCTCCTTGTGCCACAAGGAAGGGCCCAGCCCTGAAAGCTCTTGCTGCTCTTCACCGTGCCTTGGTGCCCTATCTACAGGCACAACAGCAGTGGGGATCTGTGCTTTCCCAAAGACGCAACATGTCACGGTGCTCGTCCGCGGCAGAGCCTCTTGCCGAAAAGGCAAACGTCAGGCTCATTCTCCCACAAGGAAAGGCCAGGCCCTGAAAGCTGTTGCTGCTCTTCACGGTGCCTTGGCGGCCTATGAACAGGCACAAAATCAGTGGGGATCTCTGCTTTCCCAGAGACGCAACATCTCATGGCGCTCGTCCGCGGCAGAGCCTCTTGCCGAAAAGGCAAACGTCCGGCTCCTTCTCCCACAAGGAAGGGCCCAGCCCTGAAAGCTGTTGCTGCTCTTCATGGTGCCTTGGCACCCTATCTACAGGCACAACAGCACTGGGGACCTGTGCTTTCCCAGAGACGCAAAATCTCATGGTGCTCGGCCGTGGCAGAGCCTCTTGCCGAAAAGGCAAACGTCCGGCTCCTTCTCCCACAAGGAAGGGCCCAGCCCTGAAAGATCTTGCTGCTCTTCACGGTGCCTTGGTGCCCTATCTACAGGCACAACAGCACTGGGGACCTGTGCTTTCCCAGAGACGCAAGATCTCATGGTGCTCGTCCGCGGCAGAGCCTCTTGCCGAAAAGGCTAACGTCCGGCTCCTTCTCCCACAAGGAAGGGCCCAGCCCTGAAAGCTGTTGTTCTTCACATACCCTTGGCGCCCTATCTACAGGCACAACAGCGGTGGGGATCTGTGCTTTCCCATGACGGAACACCTCATGGTGCTCGGCCGTGGCAGAGCCTCTTGATGAAAAGGCAAACGTCCGGCTCCTTCTCCCACAAGGAAGGGCCCAGCCCTGAAAGCTCTTGCTGCTCTTCACGGTGCCTTGGCGCCCTATGAACAGGCACAACATCACTGGGGATCTGTGCTTTCCCACAGACGCAACATCTCATGGTACTCGGCCGCGGCAGAGCCTCTTGCCAAAAAGGCAAACGTCCGGCTCCTTGTGCCACAAGGAAGGGCCCAGCCCTGAAAGCTCTTGCTGCTCTTCACCGTGCCTTGGTGCCCTATCTACAGGCACAACAGCAGTGGGGATCTGTGCTTTCCCACAGACGCAACATGTCACGGTGCTCGTCCGCGGCAGAGCCTCTTGCCGAAAAGGCAAACGTCCGGCTCATTCTCCCACAAGGAAAGGCTAGGCCCTGAAAGCTGTTGCTGCTCTTCACGGTGCCTTGGCGGCCTATGAACAGGCACAAAATCAGTGGGGATCTCTGCTTTCCCAGAGACGCAACATCTCATGGCGCTCGTCCGCGGCAGAGCCTCTTGCCGAAAAGGCAAACGTCCGGCTCATTCTCCCACAAGGAAGGGCCCAGCCCTGAAAGCTCTTGCTGCTCTTCATGGTGCCTTGGCACCCTATCTACAGGCACAACAGCACTGGACATCTGGGCTTTCCCAGAGACTCAACATCACATGGCGCTCGGCCGCGGCAGAGCCTCTTGCCGAAAAGGCAAACGTCCGGCTCCTTCTCCCACAAGGAGGGCCCAGCTCTGAAAGCTGTTGCTGCTCTTCACGGTGCCTTGGCGCCCTATCTATAGGCACAACAGCAGTGGCGATCTGTGCTTTCCAAGAAACGCAACATCCCATGGTGCTCGGCCGCGGCAGAGCCTCTTGATGAAAAGGCAAACGTCCGGCTCCTTCTCCCACAAGGAAGGGCCCAGCCCTGAAAGCTCTTGCTGCTATTCACGGTGCCTTGGTGCCCTATGAACAGGCACAACATCACTGGGGATCTGTGCTTTCCCACAGACGCAACATCTCATGGCGCTCAGCCGCGGCAGAGCCTCTTGCCGAAAAGGCAAACGTCCGGCTCCTTGTGCCACAAGGAAGGGCCCAGCCCTGAAAGCTCTTGCTGCTCTTCACCGTGCCTTGGTGCCCTATCTACAGGCACAACAGCAGTGGGGATCTGTGCTTTCCCACAGACGCAACATGTCACGGTGCTCGTCCGCGGCAGAGCCTCTTGCCGAAAAGGCAAACGTCAGGCTCATTCTCCCACAAGGAAAGGCCAGGCCCTGAAAGCTGTTGCTGCTCTTCACGGTGCCTTGGCGGCCTATGAACAGGCACAAAATCAGTGGGGATCTCTGCTTTCCCAGAGACGCAACATCTCATGGCGCTCGTCCGCGGCAGAGCCTCTTGCCGAAAAGGCAAACGTCCGGCTCCTTCTCCCACAAGGAAGGGCCCAGCCCTGAAAGCTGTTGCTGCTCTTCATGGTGCCTTGGCACCCTATCTACAGGCACAACAGCACTGGGGACCTGTGCTTTCCCAGAGACGCAAGATCTCATGGTGCTCGGCCGTGGCAGAGCGTCTTGCCGAAAAGGCAAACGTCCGGCTCCTTCTCCCACAAGGAAGGGCCCAGCCCTGAAAGATCTTGCTGCTCTTCACGGTGCCTTGGTGCCCTATCTACAGGCACAACAGCACTGGGGATCTGTGCTTTCCCAGAGACGCAAAACCACATGGTGTTCGGCCGCGGCAGAGCCTCTTGCCGAAAAGGCAAACGTCCGGCTCCTTCTCCCACAAGGAAGGGCCCAGCCCTGAAAGCTCTTGCTGCTCTTCACGGTGCTTTGGCGCCCTATCTACAGGCACAACAGCACTGGGGATCTGTGCTTTCCCAGTGACGCAACATCTCATGGCGCTAGGCCGCGGCAGATCCTCTTGCCGAAAAGGCTAACGTCCGGCTCCTTCTCCCACAAGGAAGGGCCCAGCCCTGAAAGCTGTTGTTCTTCACATACCCTTGGCGCCCTATCTACAGGCACAACAGCAGTGGGGATCTGTGCTTTCCCAGAGACGCAACATCTCATGGCGCTAGGCCGCGGCAGAGCCTCTTGCCGAAAAGGCAATCGTCCGGCTCCTTCTCCCACAAGGACGGGCCCAGCCCTGAAAGCTCTTGCTGCTCTTCACGGTGCCTTGGCGCCCTATCTACAGGCACAACAGCACTGGGGATCTGTGCTTTCCCAGAGACGCAACATCTCATGGTGCTAGGCCGCGGCAGAGCCTCTTGCCGAAAAAGCAAGCGTCCGGCTCCTTCTCCACAAGGAAGGGCCCAGCCCTGAAAGCTGTTGGTGCTCTTCACGGTGCCTTGGCGCCCTATCTACAGGCACAACAGCAGTGGGGATCTCTGCTTTCCCAGTGACGCAACATCTCACGGTGCTCGGCCGCGGCAGATCCTCTTGCCGAAAAGGCAAACGTCCGGCTCCTTCTCCCACAAGGAAGGGCCTAGCCCTGAAAGCTGTTGTTCTTCACATACCCTTGGCGCCCTATCTACAGGCACAACAGCAGTGGGGATCTGTGCTTTCCCAGAGACGCAACATCTCATGGTGCTTGGCCGCGGCAGAGCCTCTTGCCAAAAAGGCAAACGTCCGGCTCCTTCTTCCACAAGGAAGGGCCCAGCCCTGAAAGCTCTTGCTGCTATTCACGGTGCCTTGGTGCCCTATCTACAGGCACAACAGCACTGGGGATTTGTGCTTTCCCAGTGACGCAACATCTCATTGCGTTCGGCCACGGCAGAGCCTCTTGCCGAAAAGGCAAGCGTCCGGCTCCTTCTCCCACAAGGAAGGGCCCAGCTCTGAAAGCTCTTGCTGCTCTTCACGTACCCTTGGCGCCCTATCTACAGGCATAACAGCACTTTTGATCTCTGCTTTCCCAGAGACGCAAGATGTCATGGCGCTCAGCCGCGGCAGAGCCTCATGCCGAAAAGGCAAACATCCGGCTCCTTCTCCCACAAGGAAGAGCCCAGCCCTGAAAGCTGTTGCTGCTCTTCACAGTGCCTTGCTGCCCTATCTACAGGAACAATAGCAGTGGGGATCTGTGCTCTCCCAGAGATGCAACAGATCATGGCGCTCGGCCGCGGCAGAGCCTCTTGCCGAAAAGGGAAACGTCCGGCTGCTTCTCCCACAAGGAAGGGCCCAGCCCTGAAAGCTGTTGCTGCCCTTCACCTACCCTTGGTACCCTACCTACAGGCACAACAGCACTGGGTATCTCTGCTTTCCCAGAGACGCAAGATGTCATGGCGCTTGGCCGCGGCAGAGCCTCTTGCCGAAAAGGCAAGCGTCCGGCTCCTTCTACACAAGGAAGGGCCCAGCCCTGAAAGGTGTTGCTGCTCTTCACCTACCCTTGGCGCCCTATCTACAGGCAAAACAGCACTGGGGATCTGTGCTTTCCCAGAAACGCAACATCTCATGGCGCTCGGCCGCGGCAGAGCCTCTTGCCGAAAAGGCAAACGTCCGGCTGCTTCTCCCACAAGGAAATGCCCAGCCCTCTAAGCTCTTGCTGCTCTTCAGGGTGCCCTGGCACCCTATCTACAGGCACAACAGCAGTGGGGATCTGTGCTTTCCCAGAGACGCAACACCTCTTGGCGCACGGCCGCGGCAGAGCCTCTTGCCGAAAAGGCAAACGTCCGGCTACTTCTCCCACAAGGATGGGCCCAGCCCTGAAAGCTGTTGCTGCTCTTCACGGTGCCTTGGCGCCCTATCTACAGGCACAACAGCTGTGGGGATCTGTACTTTCACAGAGACGCAAGATCTCACGCTGCTCGGCCGCTGCAGAGCCTCTTGCCGAAAAGGCAAACGTCCGGCTCCTTCTCCCACAAGGAAAGGCCAGGCCCTGAAAGCTGTTGCTGCTCTTCAGGGTGCCTTGGCACCCTATGAACAGGCACAACAGCAGTGGGGATCTGTGCTTTCCCAGAGACGCAACATCTCATGGCGCTCGGCCGCGGCAGAACCTCTTGCCGAAAAGGCAAACGTCCGGATCCTTCTCCCACAAGGAAGGGCCCAGCCCTGAAAGCTCTTGCTGCTCTTCACGGTGCCTTGGTGCCCTATCTACAGGCACAACAGCAGTGGGGATCTGTGCTTTCCCAGAGACGCAAGATCTCACGGTGCTCGTCCGCTGCAGAGCCTCTTGCCGAAAAGGCAAACGTCCGGCTCCTTCTCCCACAAGGAAAGGCCCAGCCCTTAAAGCTGTTGCTGCTCTTCACGGTGCCTTGGCGCCCTATGAACAGGCACAACAGCACTGGGGATCTGTGCTTTCCCACAGATGCAACATCTCATGGTGCTCGGTCGCGGCAGAGCGTCTTGCCGAAAAGGCAAACGTCCGGCTCCTTCTCCCACAAGGAAGGGCCCAGCCCTGAAAGCTCTTGCTGCTCTTCACCGTGCCTTGGTGCCCTATCTACAGGCACAACAGCAGTGGGGATCTGTGCTTTCCCACAGATGCAACATGTCACGGTGCTCGTCCGCGGCAGAGCCTCTTGCCGAAAAGGCAAACGTCCGGCTCCTTCTCCCACAAGGAAAGGCCAGGCCCTGAAAGCTGTTGCTGCTCTTCACGGTGCCTTGCGGCCTATGAACAGGCACAAAATCAGTGGGCATCTCTGCTTTCCCAGAGACGCAACATCTCATGGCGCTCGTCCGCAGCAGAGCCTCTTGCCGAAAAGGCAAACGTCCGGCTCCTTCTCCCACAAGGAAGGGCCCAGCCCTGAAAGCTGTTGCTGCTCTTCATGGTGCCTTGGCGGCCTATGAACAGGCACAACAGCACTGGGGACCTGTGCTTTCCCAGAGACGCAAGATATCATGGTGCTCGGCCGCGGCAGAGCCTCTTGCCGAAAAGGCAAACGTCCGGCTCCTTCTCCCACAAGGAAGGGCCCAGCCCTGAAAGCTGTTGCTGCTCTTCATGGTGCCTTGGTGCCCTATCTACAGGCACAACAGCAGTGGGGATCTGTGCTTTCCCACAGACGCAACATGTCACGGTGCTCGTCCGCGGCAGAGCCTCTTGCCGAAAAGGCAAACGTCCGGCTCATTCTCCCACAAGGAAAGGCCAGGCCCTGAAAGCTGTTGCTGCTCTTCACGGTGCCTTGGCGGCCTATGAACAGGCACAAAATCAGTGGGGATCTCTGCTTTCCCAGAGACGCAACATCTCACGGCGCTCGTCCGCGGCAGAGCCTCTTGCCGAAAAGGCAAACGTCCGGCTCCTTCTCCCACAAGGAAGGGCCCAGCCCTGAAAGCTGTTGCTGCTCTTCATGGTGCCTTGGCACCCTATCTACAGGCACAACAGCACTGGGGACCTGTGCTTTCCCAGAGACGCAAGATCTCATGGTGCTCGGCCGTGGCAGAGCGTCTTGCCGAAAAGGCAAACGTCCGGCTCCTTCTCCCACAAGGAAGGGCCCAGCCCTGAAAGATCTTGCTGCTCTTCACGGTGCTTTGGTGCCCTATCTACAGGCACAACAGCACTGGGGATCTGTGCTTTCCCAGAGACGCAAAACCACATGGTGTTCGGCCGCGGCAGAGCCTCTTGCCGAAAAGGCAAACGTCCGGCTCCTTCTCCCACAAGGAAGGGCCCAGCCCTGAAAGCTGTTGCTGCTCTTCACGGTGCTTTGGCGCCCTATCTACAGGCACAACAGCACTGGGGATCTGTGCTTTCCCAGTGACGCAACATCTCATGGCGCTAGGCCGCGGCAGATCCTCTTGCCGAAAAGGCAAACGTCCGGCTCCTTCTCCCACAAGGAAGGGCCCAGCCCTGAAAGCTGTTGTTCTTCACATACCCTTGGCGCCCTATCTACAGGCACAACAGCGGTGGGGATCTGTGCTTTCCCATGACGGAACACCTCATGGTGCTCGGCCGTGGCAGAGCCTCTTGATGAAAAGGCAAACGTCCGGCTCCTTCTCCCACAAGGAAGGGCCCAGCCCTGAAAGCTCTTGCTGCTCTTCACGGTGCCTTGGTGCCCTATGAACAGGCACAACATCACTGGGGATCTGTGCTTTCCCACAGACGCAACATCTCATGGCTCTCAGCCGCGGCAGAGCCTCTTGCCGAAAAGGCAAACGTCCGGCTCCTTGTGCCACAAGGAAGGGCCCAGCCCTGAAAGCTCTTGCTGCTCTTCACCGTGCCTTGGTGCCCTATCTACAGGCACAACAGCAGTGGGGATCTGTGCTTTCCCACAGACGCAACTTTTCACGGTGCTCGTCCGCGGCAGAGCCTCTTGCCGAAAAGGCAAACGTCAGGCTCATTCTCCCACAAGGAAAGGCCAGGCCCTGAAAGCTGTTGCTGCTCTTCACGGTGCCTTGGCGGCCTATGAACAGGCACAAAATCAGTGGGGATCTCTGCTTTCCCAGAGACGCAACATCTCATGGCGCTCGTCCGCGGCAGAGCCTCTTGCCGAAAAGGCAAACGTCCGGCTCCTTCTCCCACAAGGAAGGGCCCAGCCCTGAAAGCTGTTGCTGCTCTTCATGGTGCCTTGGCACCCTATCTACAGGCACAACAGCACTGGGGACCTGTGCTTTCCCAGAGACGCAAGATCTCATGGTGCTCGGCCGTGGCAGAGCGTCTTGCCGAAAAGGCAAACGTCCGGCTCCTTGTCCCACAAGGAAGGGCCCAGCCCTGAAAGATCTTGCTGCTCTTCACGGTGCCTTGGTGCCCTATCTACAGGCACAACAGCACTGGGGACCTGTGCTTTCCCAGAGACGCAAGATCTCATGGTGCTCGTCCGCGGCAGAGCCTCTTGCCGAAAAGGCTAACGTCCGGCTCCTTCTCCCACAAGGAAGGGCCCAGCCCTGAAAGCTGTTGTTCTTCACATACCCTTGGCGCCCTATCTACAGGCACAACATCACTGGGGATCTGTGCTTTCCCACAGACGCAACATCTCATGGTACTCGGCCGCGGCAGAGCCTCTTGCCAAAAAGGCAAACGTCCGGCTCCTTGTGCCACAAGGAAGGGCCCAGCCCTGAAAGCTCTTGCTGCTCTTCACCGTGCCTTGGTGCCCTATCTACAGGCACAACAGCAGTGGGGATCTGTGCTTTCCCACAGACGCAACATGTCACGGTGCTCGTCCGCGGCAGAGCCTCTTGCCGAAAAGGCAAACGTCCGGCTCATTCTCCCACAAGGAAAGGCTAGGCCCTGAAAGCTGTTGCTGCTCTTCACGGTGCCTTGGCGGCCTATGAACAGGCACAAAATCAGTGGGGATCTCTGCTTTCCCAGAGACGCAACATCTCATGGCGCTCGTCCGCGGCAGAGCCTCTTGCCGAAAAGGCAAACGTCCGGCTCATTCTCCCACAAGGAAGGGCCCAGCCCTGAAAGCTCTTGCTGCTCTTCATGGTGCCTTGGCACCCTATCTACAGGCACAACAGCACTGGACATCTGGGCTTTCCCAGAGACTCAACATCACATGGCGCTCGGCCGCGGCAGAGCCTCTTGCCGAAAAGGCAAACGTCCGGCTCCTTCTCCCACAAGGAGGGCCCAGCTCTGAAAGCTGTTGCTGCTCTTCACGGTGCCTTGGCGCCCTATCTATAGGCACAACAGCAGTGGCGATCTGTGCTTTCCAAGAAACGCAACATCCCATGGTGCTCGGCCGCGGCAGAGCCTCTTGATGAAAAGGCAAACGTCCGGCTCCTTCTCCCACAAGGAAGGGCCCAGCCCTGAAAGCTCTTGCTGCTCTTCACGGTGCCTTGGTGCCCTATGAACAGGCACAACATCACTGGGGATCTGTGCTTTCCCACAGACGCAACATCTCATGGCGCTCAGCCGCGGCAGAGCCTCTTGCCGAAAAGGCAAACGTCCGGCTCCTTGTGCCACAAGGAAGGGCCCAGCCCTGAAAGCTCTTGCTGCTCTTCACCGTGCCTTGGTGCCCTATCTACAGGCACAACAGCAGTGGGGATCTGTGCTTTCCCACAGACGCAACATGTCACGGTGCTCGTCCGCGGCAGAGCCTCTTGCCGAAAAGGCAAACGTCAGGCTCATTCTCCCACAAGGAAAGGCCAGGCCCTGAAAGCTGTTGCTGCTCTTCACGGTGCCTTGGCGGCCTATGAACAGGCACAAAATCAGTGGGGATCTCTGCTTTCCCAGAGACGCAACATCTCATGGCGCTCGTCCGCGGCAGAGCCTCTTGCCGAAAAGGCAAACGTCCGGCTCCTTCTCCCACAAGGAAGGGCCCAGCCCTGAAAGCTGTTGCTGCTCTTCATGGTGCCTTGGCACCCTATCTACAGGCACAACAGCACTGGGGACCTGTGCTTTCCCAGAGACGCAAGATCTCATGGTGCTCGGCCGTGGCAGAGCGTCTTGCCGAAAAGGCAAACGTCCGGCTCCTTCTCCCACAAGGAAGGGCCCAGCCCTGAAAGATCTTGCTGCTCTTCACGGTGCCTTGGTGCCCTATCTACAGGCACAACAGCACTGGGGATCTGTGCTTTCCCAGAGACGCAAAACCACATGGTGTTCGGCCGCGGCAGAGCCTCTTGCCGAAAAGGCAAACGTCCGGCTCCTTCTCCCACAAGGAAGGGCCCAGCCCTGAAAGCTCTTGCTGCTCTTCACGGTGCTTTGGCGCCCTATCTACAGGCACAACAGCACTGGGGATCTGTGCTTTCCCAGTGACGCAACATCTCATGGCGCTAGGCCGCGGCAGATCCTCTTGCCGAAAAGGCTAACGTCCGGCTCCTTCTCCCACAAGGAAGGGCCCAGCCCTGAAAGCTGTTGTTCTTCACATACCCTTGGCGCCCTATCTACAGGCACAACAGCGGTGGGGATCTGTGCTTTCCCATGACGGAACACCTCATGGTGCTCGGTCGTGGCAGAGCCTCTTGATGAAAAGGCAAACGTCCGGCTCCTTCTCCCACAAGGAAGGGCCCAGCCCTGAAAGCTCTTGCTGCTCTTCACGGTGCCTTGGCGCCCTATGAACAGGCACAACATCACTGGGGATCTGTGCTTTCCCACAGACGCAACATCTCATGGTGCTCGGCCGCGGCAGAGCCTCTTGCCAAAAAGGCAAACGTCCGGCTCCTTGTGCCACAAGGAAGGGCCCAGCCCTGAAAGCTCTTGCTGCTCTTCACCGTGCCTTGGTGCCCTATCTACAGGCACAACAGCAGTGGGGATCTGTGCTTTCCCACAGACGCAACATGTCACGGTGCTCGTCCGCGTCAGAGCCTCTTGCCGACAAGGCAAACGTCCGGCTCATTCTCCCACAAGGAAAGGCCAGGCCCTGAAAGCTGTTGCTGCTCTTCACGGTGCCTTGGCGGCCTATGAACAGGCACAAAATCAGTGGGGATCTCTGCTTTCCCAGAGACGCAACATCTCATGGCGCTCGTCCGCGGCAGAGCCTCTTGCCGAAAAGGCAAACGTCCGGCTCATTCTCCCACAAGGAAGGGCCCAGCCCTGAAAGCTCTTGCTGCTCTTCATGGTGCCTTGGCACCCTATCTACAGGCACAACAGCACTGGACATCTGGGCTTTCCCAGAGACTCAAAATCACATGGCGCTCGGCCGCGGCAGAGCCTCTTGCCGAAAAGGCAAACGTCCGGCTCCTTCTCCCACAAGGAGGGCCCAGCTCTGAAAGCTGTTGCTGCTCTTCACGGTGCCTTGGCGCCCTATCTACAGGCACAACAGCACTGGGGATCTCTGCTTTCCCAGAGATGCAACATCTCACGGTGCTCGGCCGCAGAAGAGCCTCTTGCCGAAAAGGCAAACGTCCGGCTCCTTCTCCCACAAGGAAGGGCCCAGCCCTGAAAGCTGTTGCTGCTCTTCAGGGTGCCTTGGCGCCCTATCTACAGGCACAACAGCACTGGGGATCTGTGCTTTCCCAGAGACGCAACACCTCATGGTGCTCGGCCGCTGCAGAGCCTCTTGCCGAAAAGGCAAACGTCCGGCTCCTTCTCCCACAAGGAAGGGCCCAGCCCTGAAAGCTCTTGCTGCTCTTCACGGTGCCTTGGCGCCCTATCTACAGGCGCAACAGCACTGGGGATCTGTGCTTTCCCACAGACGCAACATCTCACGGTGCTCGGCCGCGGCAGAGCCTCTTGCCGAAAAGGCAAACGTCCGGCTCATTCTCCCACAGGGACAACCCAGGCCCTGAAAGCTGTTGCTGCTCTTCACCTACCCTTGGCGCCCTATCTACAGGCACAACAGCACTGGGGATCTGTGTTTTCCCAGAGACGCAACACCTCATGGCGCTCGGCCGCGGCAGAGCCTCTTGCCGAAAAGGCATATGTCCGGCTCCTTCTCCCACAAGGAAGGGCCCAGCCCTGAAAGCTGTTGCTGCTCTTCACGGTGCCTTGGCACCCTATCTACAGGCACAACAGCACTGGGGACCTGTGCTTTCCCAGAGACGCAAGATCTCATGGTGTTCGGCCGCGGCAGAGCCTCTTGCCGAAAAGGCAAACGTCCGGCTCCTTCTCCCACAAGGAGGGCCCAGCTCTGAAAGCTGTTGCTGCTCTTCACGGTGCTTTGGCGCCCTATCTACAGGCACAACAGCAGTGGGGATCTCTGCTTTCCCACAGATGAAACATCTCACGGTGCTCGGCCGCGGCAGAGCCTCTTGCCGAAAAGGCAAACGTCCGGCTCCTTCTCCCACAGGGACAACCCAGGCCCTGAAAGCTGTTGCTGCTCTTCACCTACCCTTGGCGCCCTATCTACAGGCACAACAGCACTGGGGATCTGTGTTTTCCCAGAGACGCAACACCTCATGGCGTTCGGCCGCGGCAGAGCCTCTTGCCGTAAAGGTAAACGTCCGGCTCCTTCTCCCACAAGGAGGGCCCAGCTCTGAAAGCTGTTGCTGCTCTTCACGGTGCCTTGGCGCCCTATCTATAGGCACAACAGCAGTGGCGATCTGTGCTTTCCAAGAAACGCAACATCCCATGGTGCTCGGCCGCGGCAGAGCCTCTTGCCGAAAAGGCATATGTCCGGCTCCTTCTCCCACAAGGAAGGGCCCAGCCCTGAAAGCTCTTGCTGCTCTTCATGGTGCCTTGGCGCCCTATCTACAAGCACAACAGCACTGGGGATCTGTACTTTCCCAGAGACGGAAGATCTCACGCTGATCGGCCGCGGCAGAGCCTCTTGCCGAAAAGGCAAACGTCCGGCTCCTTCTCCCACAAGGAAGGGCCCAGCCCTGAAAGCTCTTGCTGCTCTTCACGGTGCCTTGGCGCCCTATTTACAGGCACAACAGCACTGGGGATCTGAACTTTCCCAGAGACGCAAGATCTCACGCTGATCGGCCGCGGCAGAGCCTCTTGCCGAAAAGGCAAACGTCCGGCTCCTTCTCCCACAAGGAAGGGCCCAGCCCTGAAAGCTCTTGCTGATCTTCACAGTGCCTTGGCGCCCTATGTACAGGCACAACAGCACTGGGGATCTGTGCTTTCCCACAGACGCAACATCTCACGGTGCTCGGCCGCGGCAGAGCCTCTTGCCGAAAAGGCAAACGTCCGGCTCATTCTCCCACAGGGACAACCCAGGCCCTGAAAGCTGTTGCTGCTCTTCACCTACCCTTGGCGCCCTATCTACAGGCACAACAGCACTGGGGATCTGTGTTTTCCCAGAGACGCAACACCTCATGGCGCTCGGCCGCGGCAGAGCCTCTTGCCGAAAAGGCATATGTCCGGCTCCTTCTCCCACAAGAAAGGGCCCAGCCCTGAAAGCTGTTGCTGCTCTTCACGGTGCCTTGGCACCCTATCTACAGGCACAACAGCACTGGGGACCTGTGCTTTCCCAGAGACGCAAGATCTCATGGTGTTCGGCCGCGGCAGAGCCTCTTGCCGAAAAGGCAAACGTCCGGCTCCTTCTCCCACAAGGAAGGGCCCAGCCCTGAAAGCTCTTGCTGCTCTTCACGGTGCTTTGGCGCCCTATCTACAGGCACAACAGCAGTGGGGATCTCTGCTTTCCCACAGATGAAACATCTCACGGTGCTCGGCCGCGGCAGAGCCTCTTGCCGAAAAGACAAACGTCCGGCTCCTTCTCCCACAGGGACAACCCAGGCCCTGAAAGCTGTTGCTGCTCTTCACCTACCCTTGGCGCCCTATCTACAGGCACAACAGCACTGGGGATCTGTGTTTTCCCAGAGACGCAACACCTCATGGCGTTCGGCCGCGGCAGAGCCTCTTGCCGTAAAGGCAAACGTCCGGCTCCTTCTCCCACAAGGAGGGCCCAGCTCTGAAAGCTGTTGCTGCTCTTCACGGTGCCTTGGCGCCCTATCTATAGGCACAACAGCAGTGGCGATCTGTGCTTTCCAAGAAACGCAACATCCCATGGTGCTCGGCCGCGGCAGAGCCTCTTGCCGAAAAGGCATATGTCCGGCTCCTTCTCCCACAAGGAAGGGCCCAGCCCTGAAAGCTCTTGCTGCTCTTCATGGTGCCTTGGCGCCCTATCTACAAGCACAACAGCACTGGGGTTCTGTACTTTCCCAGAGACGGAAGATCTCACGCTGATCGGCCGCGGCAGAGCCTCTTGCCGAAAAGGCAAACGTCCGGCTCCTTCTCCCACAAGGAAGGGCCCAGCCCTGAAAGCTCTTGCTGCTCTTCACGGTGCCTTGGCGCCCTATTTACAGGCACAACAGCACTGGGGATCTGAACTTTCCCAGAGACGCAAGATCTCACGCTGATCGGCCGCGGCAGAGCCTCTTGCCGAAAAGGCAAACGTCCGGCTCCTTCTCCCACAAGGAAGGGCCCAGCCCTGAAAGCTCTTGCTGATCTTCACAGTGCCTTGGCGCCCTATGTACAGGCACAACAGCAGTGGGGATCTGTGCTTTCCCAGAGACGCAACACCTCATGGTGTTTGGCCGCGGCAGAGCCTCTTGCCGAAAAGGCAAACGTCCGGCTCCTTCTCCCACAAGGAAGGGCCCGGCCCTGAAAGCTCTTGCTGCTCTTCACGGTGTCTTGGTGCCCTATCTACAGGCACAACAGCACTGGGTACCTGTGCTTTCCCAGAGACGCAAGATCTCATGGTGCTCGGCCGCGGCAGAGCCTCTTGCCGAAAAGGCAAACGTCCGGCTCCTTCTCCCACAAGGAAGGGCCCAGCCGTGAAAGCTCTTGCTGCTCTTCACGGTGCTTTGGCACCCTATCTACAGGCACAACAGCACTGGGGATCTCTGCTTTCCCAGAGATGCAACATCTCACGGTGCTCGGCCGCAGCAGAGCCTCTTGCCGAAAAGGCAAACGTCCGGCTCCTTCTCCCACAAGGAAGGGCCCAGCCCTGAAAGCTGTTGCTGCTCTTCAGGGTGCCTTGGCGCCCTATCTACAGGCACAACAGCACTGGGGATCTGTGCTTTCCCAGAGACGCAACACCTCATGGTGCTCGGCCGCTGCAGAGCCTCTTGCCGAAAAGGCAAACGTCCGGCTCCTTCTCCCACAAGGAAGGGCCCAGCCCTGAAAGCTCTTGCTGCTCTTCACGATGCCTTGGCGCCCTATCTACAGGCACAACAGCACTGGGGATCTGTGCTTTCCCACAGACGCAACACCTCATGGTGCTCGGCCGCGGCAGAGCCTCTTGCCGAAAAGGCAAACGTCCGGCTCATTCTCCCACAGGGACAACCCAGGCCCTGAAAGCTGTTGCTGCTCTTCACCTACCCTTGGCGCCCTATGTACAGGCACAACAGCACTGGGGATCTGTGTTTTCCCAGAGACGCAACACCTCATGGCGCTCGGCCGCGGCAGAGCCTCTTGCCGAAAAGGCAAACGTCCGGCTCCTTCTCCCACAAGGAAGGGCCCAGCTCTGAAAGCTGTTGCTGCTCTTCACGGTGCCTTGGCGCCCTATGTACAGGCACAACAGCAATGGCGATCTGTGCTTTCCAAGAGACGCAACATCTCATGGTGCTCGGCCGCGGCAGAGCCTCTTGCCGAAAAGGCATATGTCCGGCTCCTTCTCCCACAAGGAAGGGCCCAGCCCTGAAAGCTGTTGCTGCTCTTCAGGGTGCCTTGGTGCCCTATCTACAGGCACAACAGCAGTGGGGAACTGTGCTTTCTCAGAGACGCAACACCTCATGGCGCTCGGCCGCGGAACAGCCTCTTGCCGTAAAGGCAAACGTCTGGCTCCTTCTCCCACAAGGAGGGCCCAGGTCTGAAAGCTGTTGCTGCTCTTCACGGTGCCTTGGCGCCCTATCTATAGGCACAACAGCAGTGGCGATCTGTGCTTTCCAAGAAACGCAACATCCCATGGTGCTCGGCCGCGGCAGAGCGTCTTGCCGAAAAGGCATATGTCCGGCTCCTTCTCCCACAAGGAAGGGCCCAGCCCTGAAAGCTCTTGCTGCTCTTCATGGTGCCTTGGCGCCCTATCTACAAGCACAACAGCACTGGGGATCTGTACTTTCCCAGAGACGGAAGATCTCACGCTGATCGGCCGCGGCAGAGCCTCTTGCCGAAAAGGCAAACGTCCGGCTCCTTCTCCCACAAGGAAGGGCCCAGCCCTGAAAGCTCTTGCTGCTCTTCACGGTGCCTTGGCGCCCTATTTACAGGCACAACAGCACTGGGGATCTGTACTTTCCCAGAGACGCAAGATCTCACGCTGATCGGCCGCGGCAGAGCCTCTTGCCGAAAAGGCAAACGTCCGGCTCCTTCTCCCACAAGGAAGGGCCCGTCCCTGAAAGCTATTGCTGCTCTTCACGGTGTCTTGGTGCCCTATCTACAGGCACAACAGCACTGGGGATCTGTGCTTTCCCAGAGACGCAACACCTCATGGCGCTCGGCCGCGGCAGAGCCTCTTGCCGAAAAGGCAAACGTCCGGCTCCTTCTCCCACAAGGAAGGGCCCAGCCCTGAAAGCTCGTGCTGCTCTTCACGGTGCCTTGGCGCCCTATCTACAGGCACAACAGCACTGGGTACCTGTGCTTTCCCAGAGACGCAAGATCTCATGGTGCTCGGCCGCGGCAGAGCCTCTTGCCGAAAAGGCAAACGTCCGGCTCCTTCTCCCACAAGGAAGGGCCCAGCCGTGAAAGCTCTTGCTGCTCTTCACGGTGCTTTGGAGCCCTATCTACAGGCACAACAGCACTGGGGATCTCTGCTTTCCCAGAGATGCAACATCTCACGGTGCTCGGCCGCAGAAGAGCCTCTTGCCGAAAAGGCAAACGTCCGGCTCCTTCTCCCACAAGGAAGGGCCCAGCCCTGAAAGCTGTTGCTGCTCTTCAGGGTGCCTTGGCGCCCTATCTACAGGCACAACAGCACTGGGGATCTGTGCTTTCCCAGAGACGCAACACCTCATGGTGCTCGGCCGCTGCAGAGCCTCTTGCCGAAAAGGCAAACGTCCGGCTCCTTCTCCCACAAGGAAGGGCCCAGCCCTGAAAGCTCTTGCTGCTCTTCACGGTGCCTTGGCGCCCTATCTACAGGCGCAACAGCACTGGGGATCTGTGCTTTCCCACAGACGCAACATCTCACGGTGCTCGGCCGCGGCAGAGCCTCTTGCCGAAAAGGCAAACGTCCGGCTCATTCTCCCACAGGGACAACCCAGGCCCTGAAAGCTGTTGCTGCTCTTCACCTACCCTTGGCGCCCTATCTACAGGCACAACAGCACTGGGGATCTGTGTTTTCCCAGAGACGCAACACCTCATGGCGCTCGGCCGCGGCAGAGCCTCTTGCCGTAAAGGCAAACGTCCGGCTCCTTCTCCCACAAGGAAGGGCCCAGCTCTGAAAGCTGTTGCTGCTCTTCACGGTGCCTTGGCACCCTATCTACAGGCACAACAGCACTGGGGACCTGTGCTTTCCCAGAGACGCAACATCTCATGGTGTTCGGCCGCGGCAGAGCCTCTTGCCGAAAAGGCAAACGTCCGGCTCCTTCTCCCACAAGGAAGGGCCCAGCCCTGAAAGCTCTTGCTGCTCTTCACGGTGCTTTGGCGCCCTATCTACAGGCACAACAGCAGTGGGGATCTCTGCTTTCCCACAGATGAAACATCTCACGGTGCTCGGCCGCGGCAGAGCCTCTTGCCGAAAAGACAAACGTCCGGCTCCTTCTCCCACAGGGACAACCCAGGCCCTGAAAGCTGTTGCTGCTCTTCACCTACCCTTGGCGCCCTATCTACAGGCACAACAGCACTGGGGATCTGTGTTTTCCCAGAGACGCAACACCTCATGGCGTTCGGCCGCGGCAGAGCCTCTTGCCGTAAAGGCAAACGTCCGGCTCCTTCTCCCACAAGGAGGGCCCAGCTCTGAAAGCTGTTGCTGCTCTTCACGGTGCCTTGGTGCCCTATCTATAGGCACAACAGCAGTGGCGATCTGTGCTTTCCAAGAAACGCAACATCCCATGGTGCTCGGCCGCGGCAGAGCCTCTTGCCGAAAAGGCATATGTCCGGCTCCTTCTCCCACAAGGAAGGGCCCAGCCCTGAAAGCTCTTGCTGCTCTTCATGGTGCCTTGGCGCCCTATCTACAAGCACAACAGCACTGGGGATCTGTACTTTCCCAGAGACGGAAGATCTCACGCTGATCGGCCGCGGCAGAGCCTCTTGCCGAAAAGGCAAACGTCCGGCTCCTTCTCCCACAAGGAAGGGCCCAGCCCTGAAAGCTCTTGCTGCTCTTCACGGTGCCTTGGCGCCCTATCTACAGGCACAACAGCACTGGGGATCTGTACTTTCCCAGAGACGCAAGATCTCACGCTGATCGGCCGCGGCAGAGCCTCTTGCCGAAAAGGCAAACGTCCGGCTCATTCTCCCACAAGGAAGGGCCCAGCCCTGAAAGCTCTTGCTGATCTTCACAGTGCCTTGGCGCCCTATGTACAGGCACAACAGCAGTAGGGATCTGTGCTTTCCCAGAGACGCAACACCTCATGGTGTTTGGCCGCGGCAGAGCCTCTTGCCGAAAAGGCAAACGTCCCGCTCATTCTCCCACAAGGAAGGGCCCGGCCCTGAAAGCTCTTGCTGCTCTTCACGGTGTCTTGGTGCCATATCTACAGGCACAACAGCACTGGGGATCTGTGCTTTCCCAGAGACGCAACATCTCACGGTGCTCGGCCGCAGAAGAGCCTCTTGCCGAAAAGGCAAACGTCCGGCTCCTTCTCCCACAAGGAAGGGCCCAGCCCTGAAAGCTGTTGCTGCTCTTCAGGGTGCCTTGGCGCCCTATCTACAGGCACAACAGCACTGGGGATCTGTGCTTTCCCAGAGACGCAACACCTCATGGTGCTCGGCCCGCTGCAGAGCCTCTTGCCGAAAAGGCAAACGTCCGGCTCCTTCTCCCACAAGGAAGGGCCCAGCCCTGAAAGCTCTTGCTGCTCTTCACGATGCCTTGGCGCCCTATCTACAGGCACAACAGCACTGGGGATCTGTGCTTTCCCACAGACGCAACATCTCACGGTGCTCGGCCGCGGCAGAGCCTCTTGCCGAAAAGGCAAACGTCCGGCTCCTTCTCCCACAGGGACAACCCAGGCCCTGAAAGCTGTTGCTGCTCTTCACCTACCCTTGGCGCCCTATGTACAGGCACAACAGCACTGGGGATCTGTGTTTTCCCAGAGACGCAACACCTCATGGCGCTCGGCCGCGGCAGAGCCTCTTGCCGTAAAGGCAAACGTCCGGCTCCTTCTCCCACAAGGAAGGGCCCAGCTCTGAAAACTGTTGCTGCTCTTCACGGTGCCTTGGCGCCCTATGTACAGGCACAACAGCAATGGCGATCTGTGCTTTCCAAGAGACGCAACATCTCATGGTGCTCGGCCGCGGCAGAGCCTCTTGCCGAAAAGGCATATGTCCGGCTCCTTCTCCCACAAGGAAGGGCCCAGCCCTGAAAGCTGTTGCTGCTCTTCACGGTGCCTTGGCACCCTTTCTACAGGCACAACAGCAGTGGGGATCTGTACTTTCCCAGAGACGCTAGATCTCACGCTGATCGGCCGCGGCAGAGCCTCTTGCCGAAAAGGCAAACGTCCGGCTCCTTCTCCCACAAGGAAAGGCCAGGCCCTGAAAGCTGTTGCTACTCTTCACGGTGCCTTGGCGCCCTATGAACAGGCACAACAGCACTGGGGATCTGTGCTTTCCCAGAGACGCAACACCTCATGGTGCTCGGCCGCGGCAGAGCCTCTTGCCGAAAAGGCAATCGTCCGGCTCCTTCTCCCACAAGGAAGGGCCCAGCCCTGAAAGCTCTTGCTGCTCTTCACGGTGCCTTGGCGCCCTATCTACAGGCAAAACAGCACTGGGGATCTGTACTTTCCCAGAGACGCAACATCTCATGGGGCTCGGCCACGGCATAGCCTCTTGCCGAAAAGGCAAACGTCCGGCTCCTTCTCCCACAAGGAAGGGCCCAGCCCTGAAAGCTCTTGCTGCTCTTCACGGTGCCTTTCACCCTATCTACAGGCACAACAGCAGTGGGGATCTCTGCTTTCCCAGAGATGAAACATCTCACGGTGCTCGGCCCGCGGCAGAGCCTCTTGCCGAAAATGCAAACGTCCGGCTCCTTCTCCCACAAGGAAGGGCCCAGCCCTGAAAGCTGTTGCTGCTCTTCAGGGTGCCTTGGTGCCCTATCTACAGGCACAACAGCAGTGGGGAACTGTGCTTTCCCAGAGACGCAACACCTCATGGCGCTCGGCCGCGGAACAGCCTCTTGCCGTAAAGGCAAACGTCTGGCTCCTTCTCCCACAAGGAGGGCCCAGCTCTGAAAGCTGTTGCTGCTCTTCACGGTGCCTTGGCGCCCTATCTATAGGCACAACAGCAGTGGCGATCTGTGCTTTCCAAGAAACGCAACATCCCATGGTGCTCGGCCGCGGCAGAGCGTCTTGCCGAAAAGGCATATGTCCGGCTCCTTCTCCCACAAGGAAGGGCCCAGCCCTGAAAGCTCTTGCTGCTCTTCATGGTGCCTTGGCGCCCTATCTACAAGCACAACAGCACTGGGGATCTGTACTTTCCCAGAGACGGAAGATCTCACGCTGATCGGCCGCGGCAGAGCCTCTTGCCGAAAAGGCAAACGTCCGGCTCCTTCTCCCACAAGGAAGGGCCCAGCCCTGAAAGCTCTTGCTGCTCTTCACGGTGCCTTGGCGCCCTATGTACAGGCACAACAGCACTGGGGATCTGTACTTTCCCAGAGACGCAAGATCTCACGCTGATCGGCCGCGGCAGAGCCTCTTGCCGAAAAGGCAAACGTCCGGCTCCTTCTCCCACAAGGAAGGGCCCAGCCCTGAAAGCTCTTGCTGATCTTCACAGTGCCTTGGCGCCCTATGTACAGGCACAACAGCAGTGGGGATCTGTGCTTTCCCAGAGACGCAACACCTCATGGTGTTTGGCCGCGGCAGAGCCTCTTGCCGAAAAGGCAAACGTCCGGCTCCTTCTCCCACAAGGAAGGGCCCGGCCCTGAAAGCTCTTGCTGCTCTTCACGGTGTCTTGGTGCCCTATCTACAGGCACAACAGCACTGGGGATCTGTGCTTTCCCAGAGACGCAACACCTCATGGCGCTCGGCCGCGGCAGAGCCTCTTGCCGAAAAGGCAAACGTCCGGCTCCTTCTCCCACAAGGAAGGGCCCAGCCCTGAAAGCTCTTGCTGCTCTTCACGGTGCCTTGGCGCCCTATCTACAGGCACAACAGCACTGGGTACCTGTGCTTTCCCAGAGACGCAAGATCTCATGGTGCTCGGCCGCGGCAGAGCCTCTTGCCGAAAAGGCAAACGTCCGGCTACTTCTCCCACAAGGAAGGGCCCAGCCGTGAAAGCTCTTGCTGCTCTTCACGGTGCTTTGGCGCCCTATCTACAGGCACAACAGCATTGGGGATCTCTGCTTTCCCAGAGATGCAACATCTCACGGTGCTCGGCCGCAGCAGAGCCTCTTGCCGAAAAGGCAAACGTCCGGCTCCTTCTCCCACAAGGAAGGGCCCAGCCCTGAAAGCTCTTGCTGCTCTTCACGGTGCCTTGGCGCCCTATCTACAGGCACAACAGCACTGGGGATCTGTGCTTTCCCAGAGACGCAACACCTCATGGTGCTCGGCCGCTGCAGAGCCTCTTGCCGAAAAGGCAAACGTCCGGCTCCTTCTCCCACAAGGAAGGGCCCAGCCCTGAAAGCTCTTGCTGCTCTTCACGATGCCTTGGCGCCCTATCTACAGGCACAACAGCACTGGGGATCTGTGCTTTCCCACAGACGCAACATCTCACGGTGCTCGGCCGCGGCAGAGCCTCTTGCCGAAAAGGCAAACGTCCGGCTCATTCTCCCACAGGGACAACCCAGGCCCTGAAAGCTGTTGCTGCTCTTCACCTACCCTTGGCGCCCTATGTACAGGCACAACAGCACTGGGGATCTGTGTTTTCCCAGAGACGCAACACCTCATGGCGCTCGGCCGCGGCAGAGCCTCTTGCCGAAAAGTCAAACGTCCGTCTCCTTCTCCCACAAGGAAGGGCCCAGCCCTGAAAGCTGTTGCTGCTCTTCACGGTGCCTTGGCACCCTATCTACAGGCACAACAGCAGTGGGGATCTGTGCTTTCCCAGAGACGCAAGATCTCATGGTGTTCGGCCGCGGCAGAGCCTCTTGCCGAAAAGGCAAACGTCCGGCTCCTTCTCCCACAAGGAAGGGCCCAGCCCTGAAAGCTCTTGCTGCTCTTCACGGTGCTTTGGCGCCCTATCTACAGGCACAAAATCAGTGGGGATCTCTGCTTTCCCACAGATGAAACATCTCACGGTGCTCGGCCGCGGCAGAGCCTCTTGCCGAAAAGGCAAACGTCCGGCTCCTTCTCCCACAGGGACAACCCAGGCCCTGAAAGCTGTTGCTGCTCTTCACCTACCCTTGGCGCCCTATGTACAGGCACAACAGCACTGGGGATCTGTGTTTTCCCAGAGACGCAACACCTCATGGCGTTCGGCCGCGGCAGAGCCTCTTGCCGTAAAGGCAAACGTCCGGCTCCTTCTCCCACAAGGAGGGCCCAGCTCTGAAAGCTGTTGCTGCTCTTCACGGTGCCTTGGCGCCCTATCTATAGGCACAACAGCAGTGGCGATCTGTGCTTTCCAAGAAACGCAACATCCCATGGTGCTCGGCCGCGGCAGAGCCTCTTGCCGAAAAGGCATATGTCCGGCTCCTTCTCCCACAAGGAAGGGCCCGGCCCTGAAAGCTCTTGCTGCTCTTCACGGTGTCTTGGTGCCATATCTACAAGCACAACAGCACTGGGGATCTGTACTTTCCCAGAGACGGAAGATCTCACGCTGATCGGCCGCGGCAGAGCCTCTTGCCGAAAAGGCAAACGTCCGGCTCCTTCTCCCACAAGGAAGGGCCCAGCCCTGAAAGCTCTTGCTGCTCTTCACGGTGCCTTGGCGCCCTATTTACAGGCACAACAGCAGTGGGGATCTGTGTTTTCCCAGAGACGCAACACCTCATGGTGTTTGGCCGCGGCAGAGCCTCTTGCCGAAAAGGCAAACGTCCGGCTCCTTCTCCCACAAGGAAGGGCCCGGCCCTGAAAGCTCTTGCTGCTCTTCACGGTGTCTTGGTGCCATATCTACAGGCACAACAGCACTGGGGATCTCTGCTTTCCCAGAGATGCAACATCTCACGGTGCTCGGCCGCAGCAGAGCCTCTTGCCGAAAAGGCAAACGTCCGGCTCCTTCTCCCACAAGGAAGGGCCCAGCCCTGAAAGCTGTTGCTGCTCTTCAGGGTGCCTTGGCGCCCTATCTACAGGCACAACAGCACTGGGGATCTGTGCTTTCCCAGAGACGCAACACCTCATGGTGCTCGGCCGCTGCAGAGCCTCTTGCCGAAAAGGCAAACGTCCGGCTCCTTCTCCCACAAGGAAGGGCCCAGCCCTGAAAGCTCTTGCTGCTCTTCACGATGCCTTGGCGCCCTATCTACAGGCACAACAGCACTGGGGATCTGTGCTTTCCCAGAGACGCAACATCTCACGGTGCTCGGCCGCGGCAGAGCCTCTTGCCGAAAAGGCAAACGTCCGGCTCATTCTCCCAGAGGGACAACCCAGGCCCTGAAAGCTGTTGCTGCTCTTCACCTACCCTTGGCGCCCTATGTACAGGCACAACAGCACTGGGGATCTGTGTTTTCCCAGAGACGCAACACCTCATGGCGCTCGGCCGCGGCAGAGCCTCTTGCCGAAAAGGCAAACGTCCGGCTCCTTCTCCCACAAGGAAGGGCCCAGCTCTGAAAACTGTTGCTGCTCTTCACGGTGCCTTGGCGCCCTATGTACAGGCACAACAGCAATGGCGATCTGTGCTTTCCAAGAGACGCAACATCTCATGGTGCTCGGCCGCGGCAGAGCCTCTTGCCGAAAAGGCATATGTCCGGCTCCTTCTCCCACAAGGAAGGGCCCAGCCCTGAAAGCTGTTGCTGCTCTTCACGGTGCCTTGGCACCCTTTCTACAGGCACAACAGCAGTGGGGATCTGTACTTTCCCAGAGACGCTAGATCTCACGCTGATCGGCCGCGGCAGAGCCTCTTGCCGAAAAGGCAAACGTCCGGCTCCTTCTCCCACAAGGAAAGGCCAGGCCCTGAAAGCTGTTGCTGCTCTTCACGGTGCCTTGGCGCCCTATGAACAGGCACAACAGCACTGGGGATCTGTGCTTTCCCAGAGACGCAACACCTCATGGCGCTCGGCCGCGGCAGAGCCTCTTGCTGACAAGGCAAACGTCCGGCTCCTTCTCCCACAAGGAAGGGCCCAGCCCTGAAAGCTGTTGCTGCTCTTCACGGTGCCTTGGTGCCCTATCTACAGGCACAACAGCACTGGGGATCTGTGCTTTCCCAGAGACGCAACACCTCATGGTGCTCGGCCGCGGCAGAGCCTCTTGCCGAAAAGGCAATCGTCCGGCTCCTTCTCCCACAAGGAAGGGCCCAGCCCTGAAAGCTCTTGCTGCTCTTCACGGTGCTTTGGCGCCCTATCTACAGGCACAACAGCAGTGGGGATCTCTGCTTTCCCACAGATGAAACATCTCACGGTGCTCGGCCGCTGCAGAGCCTCTTGCCGAAAATGCAAACGTCCGGCTCCTTCTCCCACAAGGAAGGGCCCAGCCCTGAAAGCTGTTGCTGCTCTTCAGGGTGCCTTGGTGCCCTATCTACAGGCACAACAGCAGTGGGGAACTGTGCTTTCCCAGAGACGCAACACCTCATGGCGCTCGGCCGCGGAACAGCCTCTTGCCGTAAAGGCAAACGTCTGGCTCCTTCTCCCACAAGGAGGGCCCAGCTCTGAAAGCTGTTGCTGCTCTTCACGGTGCCTTGGCGCCCTATCTATAGGCACAACAGCAGTGGCGATCTGTGCTTTCCAAGAAACGCAACATCCCATGGTGCTCGGCCGCGGCAGAGCGTCTTGCCGAAAAGGCATATGTCCGGCTCCTTCTCCCACAAGGAAGGGCCCAGCCCTGAAAGCTCTTGCTGCTCTTCATGGTGCCTTGGCGCCCTATCTACAAGCACAACAGCACTGGGGATCTGTACTTTCCCAGAGACGGAAGATCTCACGCTGATCGGCCGCGGCAGAGCCTCTTGCCGAAAAGGCAAACGTCCGGCTCCTTCTCCCACAAGGAAGGGCCCAGCCCTGAAAGCTCTTGCTGCTCTTCACGGTGCCTTGGCGCCCTATTTACAGGCACAACAGCACTGGGGATCTGTACTTTCCCAGAGACGCAAGATCTCACGCTGATCGGCCGCGGCAGAGCCTCTTGCCGAAAAGGCAAACGTCCGGCTCCTTCTCCCACAAGGAAGGGCCCAGCCCTGAAAGCTCTTGCTGATCTTCACAGTGCCTTGGCGCCCTATGTACAGGCACAACAGCAGTGGGGATCTGTGCTTTCCCACAGACGCAACACCTCATGGTGTTTGGCCGCGGCAGAGCCTCTTGCCGAAAAGGCAAACGTCCGGCTCCTTCTCCCACAAGGAAGGGCCCGGCCCTGAAAGCTCTTGCTGCTCTTCACGGTGTCTTGGTGCCCTATCTACAGGCACAACAGCACTGGGGATCTGTGCTTTCCCAGAGACGCAACACCTCATGGCGCTCGGCCGCTGCAGAGCCTCTTGCCGAAAAGGCAAACGTCCGGCTCCTTCTCCCACAAGGAAGGGCCCAGCCCTGAAAGCTCTTGCTGCTCTTCACGGTGCCTTGGCGCCCTATCTACAGGCACAACAGCACTGGGTACCTGTGCTTTCCCAGAGACGCAAGATCTCATGGTGCTCGGCCGCGGCAGAGCCTCTTGCCGAAAAGGCAAACGTCCGGCTCCTTCTCCCACAAGGAAGGGCCCAGCCGTGAAAGCTCTTGCTGCTCTTCACGGTGCTTTGGCGCCCTATCTACAGGCACAACAGCATTGGGGATCTCTGCTTTCCCAGAGATGCAACATCTCACGGTGCTCGGCCGCAGCAGAGCCTCTTGCCGAAAAGGCAAACGTCCGGCTCCTTCTCCCACAAGGAAGGGCCCAGCCCTGAAAGCTGTTGCTGCTCTTCACGGTGCCTTGGCGCCCTATCTACAGGCACAACAGCACTGGGGATCTGTGCTTTCCCAGAGACGCAACACCTCATGGTGCTCGGCTGCTGCAGAGCCTCTTGCCGAAAAGGCAAACGTCCGGCTCCTTCTCCCACAAGGAAGGGCCCAGCCCTGAAAGCTCTTGCTGCTCTTCACGATGCCTTGGCGCCCTATCTACAGGCACAACAGCACTGGGGATCTGTGCTTTCCCACAGACGCAACATCTCACGGTGCTCGGCCGCGGCAGAGCCTCTTGCCGAAAAGGCAAACGTCCGGCTCATTCTCCCACAGGGACAACCCAGGCCCTGAAAGCTGTTGCTGCTCTTCACCTACCCTTGGTGCCCTATGTACAGGCACAACAGCACTGGGGATCTGTGTTTTCCCAGAGACGCAACACCTCATGGCGCTCGGCCGCGGCAGAGCCTCTTGCCGAAAAGGCAAACGTCCGGCTCCTTCTCCCACAAGGAAGGGCCCAGCCCTGAAAGCTCTTGCTGCTCTTCACGGTGCCTTGGCGCCCTATCTACAGGCACAACAGCACTGGGTACCTGTGCTTTCCCAGAGACGCAAGATCTCATGGTGCTCGGCCGCGGCAGAGCCTCTTGCCGAAAAGGCAAACGTCCGGCTCCTTCTCCCACAAGGAAGGGCCCAGCCGTGAAAGCTCTTGCTGCTCTTCACGGTGCTTTGGCGCCCTATCTACAGGCACAACAGCACTGGGGATCTCTGCTTTCCCAGAGATGCAACATCTCACGGTGCTCGGCCGCAGCAGAGCCTCTTGCCGAAAAGGCAAACGTCCGGCTCCTTCTCCCACAAGGAAGGGCCCAGCCCTGAAAGCTGTTGCTGCTCTTCAGGGTGCCTTGGCGCCCTATCTACAGGCACAACAGCACTGGGGATCTGTGCTTTCCCAGAGACGCAACACCTCATGGTGCTCGGCCGCTGCAGAGCCTCTTGCCGAAAAGGCAAACGTCCGGCTCCTTCTCCCACAAGGAAGGGCCCAGCCCTGAAAGCTCTTGCTGCTCTTCATGATGCCTTGGCGCCCTATCTACAGGCACAACAGCACTGGGGATCTGTGCTTTCCCACAGACGCAACATCTCACGGTGCTCGGCCGCGGCAGAGCCTCTTGCCGAAAAGGCAAACGTCCGGCTCATTCTCCCACAGGGACAACCCAGGCCCTGAAAGCTGTTGCTGCTCTTCACCTACCCTTGGCGCCCTATGTACAGGCACAACAGCACTGGGGATCTGTGTTTTCCCAGAGACGCAACACCTCATGGCGCTCGGCCGCGGCAGAGCCTCTTGCCGAAAAAGCAAACGTCCGGCTCCTTCTCCCACAAGGAAGGGCCCAGCTCTGAAAGCTGTTGCTGCTCTTCACGGTGCCTTGGCGCCCTATCTACAGGCACAACAGCAATGGCGATCTGTGCTTTCCAAGAGACGCAACATCTCATGGTGCTCGGCCGCGGCAGAGCCTCTTGCCGAAAAGGCATATGTCCGGCTCCTTCTCCCACAAGGAAGGGCCCAGCCCTGAAAGCTGTTGCTGCTCTTCACGGTGCCTTAGCACCCTTTCTACAGGCACAACAGCAGTGGGGATCTGTACTTTCCTAGAGACGCAAGATCTCACGCTGATCGGCCGCTGCAGAGCCTCTTGCCGAAAAGGCAAACGTCCGGCTCCTTCTCCCACAAGGAAAGGCCAGGCCCTGAAAGCTGTTGCTGCTCTTCACGGTGCCTTGGCGCCCTATGAACAGGCACAACAGCACTGGGGATCTGTGCTTTCCCAGAGACGCAACACCTCATGGCGCTCGGCCGCGGCAGAGCCTCTTGCCGACAAGGCAAACGTCCGGCTCCTTCTCCCACAAGGAAGGGCCCAGCCCTGAAAGCTCTTGCTGCTCTTCACGGTGCCTTGGTGCCCTATCTACAGGCACAACAGCACTGGGGATCTGTGCTTTCCCAGAGACGCAACACCTCATGGTGCTCGGCCGCGGCAGAGCCTCTTGCCGAAAAGGCAATCGTCCGGCTCCTTCTCCCATAAGGAAGGGCCCAGCCCTGAAAGCTCTTGCTGCTCTTCACGGTGCCTTGGCGCCCTATCTACAGGCACAACAGCACTGGGGATCTGTAATTTCCCAGAGACGCAACATCTCATGGGGCTCGGCCACGGCATATCCTCTTGCCGAAAAGGCAAACGTCCGGCTCCTTCTCCCACAAGGAAGGGCCCAGCCCTGAAAGCTCTTGCTGCTCTTCACGGTGCTTTGGCGCCCTATCTACAGGCACAACAGCAGTGGGGATCTCTGCTTTCCCAGAGATGAAATATCTCACGGTGCTCGGCCGCGGCAGAGCCTCTTGCCGAAAAGGCAAACGTCCGGCTCCTTCTCCCACAAGGAAGGGCCCAGCCCTGAAAGCTGTTGCTGCTCTTCAGGGTGCCTTGGTGCCCTATCTACAGGCACAACAGCAGTGGGGAACTGTGCTTTCCCAGAGACGCAACACCTCATGGCGCTCGGCCGCGGAACAGCCTCTTGCCGTAAAGGCAAACGTCTGGCTCCTTCTCCCACAAGGAGGGCCCAGCTCTGAAAGCTGTTGCTGCTCTTCACGGTGCCTTGGCGCCCTATCTATAGGCACAACAGCACTGGGGATCTGTACTTTCCCAGAGACGGAAGATCTCACGCTGATCGGCCGCGGCAGAGCCTCTTGCCGAAAAGGCAAACGTCCGGCTCCTTCTCCCACAAGGAAGGGCCCAGCCCTGAAAGCTCTTGCTGCTCTTCACGGTGCCTTGGCGCCCTATCTACAGGCACAACAGCACTGGGGATCTGTACTTTCCCAGAGACGCAAGATCTCACGCTGATCGGCCGCGGCAGAGCCTCTTGCCGAAAAGGCAAACGTCCGGCTCCTTCTCCCACAAGGAAGGGCCCAGCCCTGAAAGCTCTTGCTGATCTTCACAGTGCCTTGGCGCCCTATGTACAGGCACAACAGCACTGCGGATCTGTGCTTTCCCAGAGACGCAACACCTCATGGTGTTTGGCCGCGGCAGAGCCTCTTGCCGAAAAGGCAAACGTCCGGCTCCTTCTCCCACAAGGAAGGGCCCGGCCCTGAAAGCTCTTGCTGCTCTTCACGGTGTCTTGGTGCCCTATCTACAGGCACAACAGCACTGGAGATCTGTGCTTTCCCAGAGACGCAACACCTCATGGCGCTCGGCCGCGGCAGAGCCTCTTGCCGAAAAGGCAAACGTCCGGCTCCTTCTCCCACAAGGAAGGGCCCAGCCCTGAAAGCTCTTGCTGCTCTTCACGGTGCCTTGGCACCCTATCTACAGGCACAACAGCACTGGGTACCTGTGCTTTCCCAGAGACGCAAGATCTCATGGTGTTCGGCCGCGGCAGAGCCTCTTGCCGAAAAGGCAAACGTCCGGCTCCTTCTCCCACAAGGAAGGGCCCAGCCGTGAAAGCTCTTGCTGCTCTTCACGGTGCTTTGGCGCCCTATCTACAGGCAAAACAGCATTGGGGATCTCTGCTTTCCCAGAGATGCAACATCTCACGGTGCTCGGCCGCAGCAGAGCCTCTTGCCGAAAAGGCAAACGTCCGGCTCCTTCTCCCACAAGGAAGGGCCCAGCCCTGAAAGCTGTTGCTGCTCTTCAGGGTGCCTTGGCGCCCTATCTACAGGCACAACAGCACTGGGGATCTGTGCTTTCCAGAGACGCAACACCTCATGGTGCTCGACCGCTGCAGAGCCTCTTGCCGAAAAGGCAAACGTCCGGCTCCTTGTCCCACAAGGAAGGGCCCAGCCCTGAAAGCTCTTGCTGCTCTTCACGATGCCTTGGCGCCCTATCTACAGGCACAACAGCACTGGGGTTCTGTGCTTTCCCAGAGACGCAACATGTCATGGTGCTCGGCCGCGGCAGAGCCTCTTGCCGAAAAGGCAAACGTCCGGCTCATTCTCCCACAGGGACAACCCAGGCCCTGAAAGCTGTTGCTGCTCTTCACCTACCCTTGGCGCCCTATGTACAGGCACAACAGCACTGGGGATCTGTGTTTTCCCAGAGACGCAACACCTCATGGCGCTCGGCCGCGGCAGAGCCTCTTGCCGTAAAGGCAAACGTCCGGCTCCTTCTCCCACAAGGAAGGGTCCAGCTCTGAAAGCTGTTGCTGCTCTTCACGGTGCCTTGGCGCCCTATCTACAGGCACAACAGCAATGGCGATCTGTGCTTTCCAAGAGACGCAACATCTCATGGTGCTCGGCCCGCGGCAGAGCCTCTTGCCGAAAAGGCATAATGTCCCGGCTCCTTCTCCCACAAGAAAGGGCCCAGCCCTGAAAGCTGTTGCTGCTCTTCACGGTGCCTTGGCACCCTTTCTACAGGCACAACAGCAGTGGGGATCTGTACTTTCCCAGAGACGCAAGATCTCATGATGTTCGGCCCGCGGCAGAGCCTCTTGCCGAAAAGGCAAACGTCCGGCTCCTTCTCCCACAAGGAAAGGCCAGGCCCTGAAAGCTGTTGCTGCTCTTCACGGTGCCTTGGCCGCCCTATGAACAGGCACAACAGCACTGGGGATCTGTGCTTTCCCAGAGACGCAACACCTCATGGCGCTCGGCCCGCGGCAGAGCCTCTTGCCGACAAGGCAAACGTCCGGCTCCTTCTCCCACAAGGAAGGGGCCCAGCCCTGAAAGCTCTTGCTGCTCTTCACGGTGCCTTGGTGCCCTATCTACAGGCACAACAGCACTGGGGATCTGTGCTTTCCCAGAGACGCAACACCTCATGGTGCTCGGCCCCGCGTCAGAGCCTCTTGCCGAAAAGGCAATCGTCCGGCTCCTTCTCCCATAAGGAAGGGGCCCAGCCCTGAAAGCTCTTGCTGCTCTTCACGGTGCCTTGGCGCCCTATCTACAGGCACAACAGCACTGGGGATCTGTACTTTCCCAGAGACGCAACATCTCATGCGGCTCGGCCACGGCATAGCCTCTTGCCGAAAAGGCAAACGTCCGGCTCCTTCTCCCACAAGGAAGGGCCCCAGCCTGAAAGCTCTTGCTGCTCTTCACGGTGCTTTGGCGCCCTATCTACAGGCACAACAGCAGTGGGGATCTCTGCTTTCCCAGAGATGAAACATCTCACGGTGCTCGGCCCGCGGCAGAGCCCTCTTGCCAGAAAGGCAAACGTCCGGCTCCTTCTCCCACAAGGAAGGGCCCAGCCCTGAAAGCTGTTGCTGCTCTTCAGGGTGCCTTGGTGCCCTATCTACAGGCACAACAGCAGTGGGGAACTGTGCTTTCCCAGAGACGCAACACCTCATGGCGCTCGGCCGCGGAACAGCCTCTTGCCGTAAAGGCAAACGTCTGGCTCCTTCTCCCACAAGGAGGGCCCAGCTCTGAAAGCTGTTGCTGCTCTTCACGGTGCCTTGGCGCCCTATCTACAGGCACAACAGCACTGGGGATCTGTGCTTTCCCAGAGACGCAACATCTCATGGCGCTCGGCCGCGGCAGAGCCTCTTGCCGAAAAGGCAAACGTCCGGCTCCTTCTCCCACAAGGAAGGGCCCAGCCCTGAAAGCACTTGCTGATCTTCACAGTGCCTTGGCGCCCTATGTACAGGCACAACAGCACTGCGGATCTGTGCTTTCCCAGAGACGCAACACCTCATGGTGTTTTGCCGCGGCAGAGCCTCTTGCCGAAAAGGCAATCGTCCGGCTCCTTCTCCCACAAGGAAGGGTCCAGCCCTGAAAGCTGTTGCTGCTCCTCACGGTTCCTTGGCGCCCTATCTAAAGGCACAACAGCACTGGGGATCTGTGCTTTCACAGAGACGCAAAACCTCATGGTGTTTGGCCGTGTCAGTGCCTCTTGCCGAAAAGGCAAATGTCCGGCTCCTTCTCCCACAAGGAAGGGCCCAGCCCTGAAAGCTCTTGCTGCTCTTCACCGTGCCTTGGTGCCCTATCTACAGGCACAACAGCAGTGGGGATCTGTGCTTTCCCACAGACGCAACATGTCACGGTGCTCGTCCGCAGCAGAGCCTCTTGCCGAAAAGGCAAACGTCCGGCTCCTTCTCCCACAAGGAAAGGCCAGGCCCTGAAAGCTGTTGCTGCTCTTCACGGTGCCTTGGCGGCCTATGAACAGGCACAACAGCAGTGGGGATCTGTGCTTTCCCAGAGACGCAACATGTCACGGTGTTCGGCCGCGGCAGAGCCTCTTGCCGATAAGGCAAACGTCCGGCTCCTTCTCCCAGAAGGAAGGGCCCAGCCCTGAAAGCTCTTGCTGCTCTTCACGGTGCCTTGGCGCCCTATCTACAGGCACAACAGCACTGGGGATCTCTGCTTTCCCAGAGACGCAACACCACATGGTGTTCGGCCGCGGAAGAGCCTCTTGCCGAAAAGGCAAACGTCCGGCTCCTTCTCCCACAAGGAAGGGCCCAGCCCTGAAAGCTCTTGCTGCTCTTCACGGTGCTTTGGCGCCCTATCTACAGGCACAACAGCAGTGGGGATCTCTGCTTTCCCAGAGATGAAACATCTCACGGTGCTCGGCCGCGGCAGAGCCTCTTGCCGAAAAGGCAAACGTCCGGCTCCTTCTCCCACAAGGAAGGGCCCAGCCCTGAAAGCTCTTGCTGCTCTTCACCTACCCTTGGTGCCCTATCTACAGGCACAACAGCACTGGGGATTTGTGCTTTCCCATAGACGCAACATCTCATGGCGCTCGGCCGAGGCAGAGCCTCTTGCCGAAAAGGCAAACGTCCGGCTCCTTCTCCCACAAGGAAGGGCCCAGCCCTGAAAGCTGTTGCTGCTCTTCACGGTGCCTTGGTGCCCTATCTACAGGCACAATAGCAGTGTCGATCTGTGTTTTCCCAGAGACGCAACACCTCATGGCGCTCGTCCGCGGAACAGCCTCTTGCCGTAAAGGCAAACGTCCGGCTCCTTCTCCCACAAGGAAGGGCCCAGCCCTGAAAGCTGTTACTGCTCTTCACGGTGCCTTGGCGCCCTATCTACAGGCACAACAGCACTGGGGATCTGTGCTTTCCCAGTGACGCAACATCTCATGGCGCTCGGCCGCGGCAGAGCCTCTTGCCGAAAAGGCAAACGTCCGGCTCCTTCTCCCACAAGGAAGGGCCCAGCCCTGAAAGCTCTTGCTGATCTTCACGTTGCCATGGTGCCCTATCTACAGGCACAACAGCACTGGGGATCTGTGCTTTCCCAGAGACGCAACATCTCATGGTGCTCGTCCGCAGCAGAGCCTCTTGCCGAAAAGGCAAACGTCCGGCTCCTTCTCCCACAAGGAAAGGCCAGGCCCTGAAAGCTGTTGCTGCTCTTCACGGTGCCTTGGCGGCCTATGAACAGGCACAACAGCAGTGGGGATCTGTGCTTTCCCAGAGACGCAACATCTCATGGCGCTCGGCCGCGGCAGAGCCTCTTGCCGAAAAGGCAAACGTCCGGCTCCTTCTCCCACAAGGAAGGGCCCAGCCCTGAAAGCTCTTGCTGCTCTTCACCTACCCTTGGCGCCCTATGTACAGGCACAACAGCACTGGGGATCTCTGCTTTCCCAGAGTAGCAACATGTCATGGTGCTCGGCCCCGGCAGAGCCTCTTGCCGAAAAGACAAACGTCCGGCTCCTTCTCCCACAAGGAAAGGCCCAGCCCTGAAAGCTGTTGCTGCTCTTCACGGTGCCTTGGCGCCCTATGAACAGGCACAACAGTACTGGGGATATGTACTTTCCCAAGGACGCAATATCTCACGCTGCTCGGCCGCGGCAGAGCCTCTTGCCGAAAAGGCAAACGTCCGGCTCCTTCTCCCACAAGGAAGGGCCCAGCCCTGAAAGCTGTTGCTGCTCTTCACGGTGCCTTGGCGGCCTATGAACAGGCACAACAGCACTGGGGATCTGTACTTTCCCAGAGACGCAAGATCTCACGCTTATCGGCCGCGGCAGAGCCTCTTGCCGAAAAGGCAAACGTCCGGCTCATTCTGCCACAAGGAAGGGCCCAGCTCTGAAAGCTCTTGCTGATCTTCACAGTGCCTTGGCGCCCTATCTACAGGCACAACAGCACTGGGGTTCTGTGCTTTCCCAGAGACGCAACATGTCATGGTGCTCGGCCGCGGCAGAGCCTCTTGCCGAAAAGGCAAACGTCCGGCTCCTTCTCCCACATGGAAAGGCCAGTCCCTGAAAGCTGTTGCTGCTCTTCACGGTGCCTTGGCGGTCTATGAACAGGCACAACAGCAGTGGGGATCTGTGCTTTCCCAGAGACGCAACATCTCATGGCGCTCGTCCGCTTCAGAGCCTCTTGCCGAAAAGGCAAACGTCCGGCTCCTTCTCCCACAAGGAAGTGCCCAGCCCTGAAAGCTGTTGCTGCTCTTCATGGTGCCTTGGCACCCTATCTACAGGCACAACAGCACTGGGGACCTGTGTTTTCCCAGAGACGCAAGATCTCATGGTGCTCGGCCGCGGCAGAGCCTCTTGCCGAAAAGGCAAACGTCCGGCTCCTTCTCCCACAAGGAAGGGCCCAGCCCTGAAAGCTCTTGCTGCTCTTCACGGTGCTTTGGCGCCCTATCTACAGGCACAACAGCAGTGGGGATCTCTGCTTTCCCAGAGATGCAACATCTCACGGTGCTCGGCCCGCGGCAGAGCCTCTTGCCGAAAAGGCAAACGTCCGGCTCCTTCTCCCACAAGGAAGGGCCCAGCCCTGAAAGCTGTTGCTGATCTTCACGGTGCCTTGGCGCCCTATCTACAGGCACAACAGCAGTGGGGATCTGTGCTTTCCCAGAGACGCAACATCTCACGGCGCTCGTCCGCTTCAGAGCCTCTTGCCGAAAAGGCAAACGTCCCGCTCATTCTCCCACAAGGAAGGGCCCAGCCCTGAAAGCTCTTGCTGATCTTCACCTACCCTTGGCGTCCTATCTACAGGCACAATAGCACTGGGGAAATGTGTTTTCCCAGAGACGCAACACCTCATGGTGCTCGGCCGCGGAACAGCCTCTTGCCGTAAAGGCAAACGTCAGGCTCCTTCTCCCACAAGGAAGGGCCCAGACTGAAAGCTGTTGCTGCTCTTCACGGTGCCTTGGCGCCCTATGTACAGGCACAACAGCACTGGGGATCTGTGCTTTCCCAGAGACGCAACATCTCATGGGGCTCGTCCGCTTCAGAGCCTCTTGCCGAAAAGGCAAACGTCCCGCTCATTCTCCCACAAGGAAGGGCCCAGCCCTGAAAGCTCTTGCTGATCTTCACCTACCCTTGGCGTCCTATCTACAGGCACAATAGCACTGGGGAAATGTGTTTTCCCAGAGACGCAACACCTCATGGTGCTCGGACCGCGGAACAGCCTCTTGCCGTAAAGGCAAACGTCAGGCTCCTTCTCCCACAAGGAACGGCCCAGACTGAAAGCTGTTGCTGCTCTTCACGGTGCCTTGGCGCCCTATGTACAGGCACAACAGCACTGGGGATCTGTGCTTTCCCAGAGACGCAACATCTCATGGGGCTCGGCCGCGGAAGTGCCTCTTGCCGACAAGGCAAACGTCCGGCTCCTTCTCCCACAAGGAAGGGCCCAGCCCTGAAAGCTCTTGCTGCTCCTCACGGTTCCTTGGCGCCCTATCTACAGGCACAACAGCACTGGGGATCTGTGCTTTCCCAGTGACGCAACATCTCATGGCGCTAGGCCGCGGCAGAGCCTCTTGCCGAAAAGGCAAACATCCGGCTCCTTCTCCCACAAGGAAGGGCCCAGCCCTGAAAGCTGTTGCTGCTCTTCACTGCGCCTTGGCGCCCTACCTGCAGGCATAACAGCACTGGGGACCTGTACTTTCCCAGAGATGCAAGATCTCAAGCTGCTCGGCCGCGGCAGAGCTTCTTGCCGAAAAGGCAAATGTCCGGCTCCTTCTCCCACAAGGAAGGGCCCAGCCCTGAAAGCTGTTGCTGATCTTCACGGTGCCTTGGCGCCCTATCTACAGGCACAACAGCAGTGGGGATCTGTGCTTTCCCAGAGATGCAACATCTCATGGCGCTAGGCCGTGGGAGAGCCTCTTGCCGAAAAGGCAAACGTCCGGCTCCTTCTCCCACAAGGAAGGGCCCAGCCCTGAAAGCTCTTGCTGCTCTTCACCTACCCTTGGCGCCCTATGTACAGGCACAACAGCACTGGGGATCTGTGCTTTCCCAGAGAAGCAACATGTCATGGTGCTCGGCCCTGGCAGAGCCTCTTGCCGAAAAGGCAAACGTCCGGCTCCTTCTCCCACAAGGAAGGGCCCAGCCCTGAAAGCTGTTGCTGCTCTTCATGGTGCCTTGACACCCTATCTACAGGCACAACAGCACTGGGGACCTGTGTTTTCCCAGAGACGCAATATCTCATGGTGCTCAACCGAGGCAGAGCCTCTTGCTGAAAAGGCAAACGTCCGGCTCCTTCTCCCACAAGGAAGGGCCCAGCCGTGAAAGCTCTTGCTGCTCTTCACGGTGCTTTGGCGCCCTATCTACAGGCACAACAGCACTGGGGATCTCTGCTTTCCCAGAGATGCAACATCTCACGGTGCTCGGCCGCGGCAGAGCCTCTTGCCGAAAAGGCAAACGTCCGGCTCCTTCTCCCACAAGAAAGGGCCCAGCCCTGAAAGCTGTTGCTGCTCTTCACGGTGCCTTGGCACCCTTTCTACAGGCACAACAGCAGTGGGGATCTGTACTTTCCCAGAGACGCAAGATCTCATGGTGTTCGGCCGCGGCAGAGCCTCTTGCCGAAAAGGCAAACGTCCGGCTCCTTCTCCCACAAGGAAAGGCCAGGCCCTGAAAGCTGTTGCTGCTCTTCACGGTGCCTTGGCGCCCTATGAACAGGCACAACAGCACTGGGGATCTGTGCTTTCCCAGAGACGCAACACCTCATGGCGCTCGGCCGCGGCAGAGCCTCTTGCCGACAAGGCAAACGTCCGGCTCCTTCTCCCACAAGGAAGGGCCCAGCCCTGAAAGCTCTTGCTGCTCTTCACGGTGCCTTGGTGCCCTATCTACAGGCACAACAGCACTGGGGATCTGTGCTTTCCCAGAGACGCAACACCTCATGGTGCTCGGCCGCGTCAGAGCCTCTTGCCGAAAAGGCAAACGTCCGGCTCCTTCTCCCACAAGGAAGGGCCCAGCCCTGAAAGCTGTTGCTGCTCTTCAGGGTGCCTTGGTGCCCTATCTACAGGCACAACAGCAGTGGGGAACTGTGCTTTCCCAGAGACGCAACACCTCATGGCGCTCGGCCGCGGAACAGCCTCTTGCCGTAAAGGCAAACGTCTGGCTCCTTCTCCCACAAGGAGGGCCCAGCTCTGAAAGCTGTTGCTGCTCTTCACGGTGCCTTGGCGCCCTATCTACAGGCACAACAGCACTGGGGATCTGTGCTTTCCCAGAGACGCAACATCTCATGGCGCTCGGCCGCGGCAGAGCCTCTTGCCGAAAAGGCAAACGTCCGGCTCCTTCTCCCACAAGGAAGGGCCCAGCCCTGAAAGCACTTGCTGATCTTCACAGTGCCTTGGCGCCCTATGTACAGGCACAACAGCACTGCGGATCTGTGCTTTCCCAGAGACGCAACACCTCATGGTGTTTTGCCGCGGCAGAGCCTCTTGCCGAAAAGGCAATCGTCCGGCTCCTTCTCCCACAAGGAAGGGTCCAGCCCTGAAAGCTGTTGCTGCTCCTCACGGTTCCTTGGCGCCCTATCTAAAGGCACAACAGCACTGGGGATCTGTGCTTTCACAGAGACGCAAAACCTCATGGTGTTTGGCCGTGTCAGTGCCTCTTGCCGAAAAGGCAAATGTCCGGCTCCTTCTCCCACAAGGAAGGGCCCAGCCCTGAAAGCTCTTGCTGCTCTTCACCGTGCCTTGGTGCCCTATCTACAGGCACAACAGCAGTGGGGATCTGTGCTTTCCCACAGACGCAACATGTCACGGTGCTCGTCCGCAGCAGAGCCTCTTGCCGAAAAGGCAAACGTCCGGCTCCTTCTCCCACAAGGAAAGGCCAGGCCCTGAAAGCTGTTGCTGCTCTTCACGGTGCCTTGGCGGCCTATGAACAGGCACAACAGCAGTGGGGATCTGTGCTTTCCCAGAGACGCAACATGTCACGGTGTTCGGCCGCGGCAGAGCCTCTTGCCGATAAGGCAAACGTCCGGCTCGTTCTCCCAGAAGGAAGGGCCCAGCCCTGAAAGCTCTTGCTGCTCTTCACGGTGCCTTGGCGCCCTATGTACAGGCACAACAGCACTGGGGATCTCTGCTTTCCCAGAGACGCAACACCACATGGTGTTCGGCCGCGGAAGAGCCTCTTGCCGAAAAGGCAAACGTCCGGCTCCTTCTCCCACAAGGAAGGGCCCAGCCCTGAAAGCTCTTGCTGCTCTTCACGGTGCTTTGGCGCCCTATCTACAGGCACAACAGCAGTGGGGATCTCTGCTTTCCCAGAGATGAAACATCTCACGGTGCTCGGCCGCGGCAGAGCCTCTTGCCGAAAAGGCAAACGTCCGGCTCCTTCTCCCACAAGGAAGGGCCCAGCCCTGAAAGCTCTTGCTGCTCTTCACCTACCCTTGGTGCCCTATCTACAGGCACAACAGCACTGGGGATTTGTGCTTTCCCATAGACGCAACATCTCATGGCGCTCGGCCGAGGCAGAGCCTCTTGCCGAAAAGGCAAACGTCCGGCTCCTTCTCCCACAAGGAAGGGCCCAGCCCTGAAAGCTGTTGCTGCTCTTCACGGTGCCTTGGTGCCCTATCTACAGGCACAATAGCAGTGTCGATCTGTGTTTTCCCAGAGACGCAACAACTCATGGCGCTCGTCCGCGGAACAGCCTCTTGCCGTAAAGGCAAACGTCCGGCTCCTTCTCCCACAAGGAAGGGCCCAGCCCTGAAAGCTGTTACTGCTCTTCACGGTGCCTTGGCGCCCTATCTACAGGCACAACAGCACTGGGGATCTGTGCTTTCCCAGTGACGCAACATCTCATGGCGCTCGGCCGCGGCAGAGCCTCTTGCCGAAAAGGCAAACGTCCGGCTCCTTCTCCCACAAGGAAGGGCCCAGCCCTGAAAGCTCTTGCTGATCTTCACGTTGCCATGGTGCCCTATCTACAGGCACAACAGCACTGGGGATCTGTGCTTTCCCAGAGACGCAACATCTCACGGTGCTCGTCCGCAGCAGAGCCTCTTGCCGAAAAGGCAAACGTCCGGCTCCTTCTCCCACAAGGAAAGGCCAGGCCCTGAAAGCTGTTGCTGCTCTTCACGGTGCCTTGGCGGCCTATGAACAGGCACAACAGCAGTGGGGATCTGTGCTTTCCCAGAGACGCAACATCTCATGGCGCTCGGCCGCGGCAGAGCCTCTTGCCGAAAAGGCAAACGTCCGGCTCCTTCTCCCACAAGGAAGGGCCCAGCCCTGAAAGCTCTTGCTGCTCTTCACCTACCCTTGGCGCCCTATGTACAGGCACAACAGCACTGGGGATCTCTGCTTTCCCAGAGTAGCAACATGTCATGGTGGTCGGCCCCGGCAGAGCCTCTTGCCGAAAAGACAAACGTCCGGCTCCTTCTCCCACAAGGAAGGGCCCAGCCCTAAAAGCTGTTGCTGCTCTTCACGGTGCCTTGGCGCCCTATGAACAGGCACAACAGTACTGGGGATATGTACTTTCCCAAGGACGCAATATCTCACGCTGCTCGGCCGCGGCAGAGCCTCTTGCCGAAAAGGCAAACGTCCGGCTCCTTCTCCCACAAGGAAGGGCCCAGCCCTGAAAGCTGTTGCTGCTCTTCACGGTGCCTTGGCGGCCTATGAACAGGCACAACAGCACTGGGGATCTGTACTTTCCCAGAGACGCAAGATCTCACGCTTATCGGCCGCGGCAGAGCCTCTTGCCGAAAAGGCAAACGTCCGGCTCATTCTGCCACAAGGAAGGGCCCAGCTCTGAAAGCTCTTGCTGATCTTCACAGTGCCTTGGCGCCCTATCTACAGGCACAACAGCACTGGGGTTCTGTGCTTTCCCAGAGACGCAACATGTCATGGTGCTCGGCCGCGGCAGAGCCTCTTGCCGAAAAGGCAAACGTCCGGCTCCTTCTCCCACATGGAAAGGCCAGTCCCTGAAAGCTGTTGCTGCTCTTCACGGTGCCTTGGCGGTCTATGAACAGGCACAACAGCAGTGGGGATCTGTGCTTTCCCAGAGACGCAACATCTCATGGCGCTCGTCCGCTTCAGAGCCTCTTGCCGAAAAGGCAAACGTCCGGCTCCTTCTCCCACAAGGAAGTGCCCAGCCCTGAAAGCTGTTGCTGCTCTTCATGGTGCCTTGGCACCCTATCTACAGGCACAACAGCACTGGGGACCTGTGTTTTCCCAGAGACGCAAGATCTCATGGTGCTCGGCCGCGGCAGAGCCTCTTGCCGAAAAGGCAAACGTCCGGCTCCTTCTCCCATAAGGAAGGGCCCAGCCCTGAAAGCTCTTGCTGCTCTTCACGGTGCTTTGGCGCCCTATCTACAGGCACAACAGCAGTGGGGATCTCTGCTTTCCCAGAGATGCAACATCTCACGGTGCTCGGCCGCGGCAGAGCCTCTTGCCGAAAAGGCAAACGTCCGGCTCCTTCTCCCACAAGGAAGGGCCCAGCCCTGAAAGCTGTTGCTGATCTTCACGGTGCCTTGGCGCCCTATCTACAGGCACAACAGCAGTGGGGATCTGTGCTTTCCCAGAGACGCAACATCTCACGGCGCTCGGCCGCGGCAGAGCCTCTTGCCGAAAAGGCAAACGTCCCGCTCATTCTCCCACAAGGAAGGGCCCAGCCCTGAAAGCTCTTGCTGATCTTCACCTACCCTTGGCGTCCTATCTACAGGCACAATAGCACTGGGGAAATGTGTTTTCCCAGAGACGCAACACCTCATGGTGCTCGGCCGCGGAACAGCCTCTTGCCGTAAAGGCAAACGTCAGGCTCCTTCTCCCACAAGGAAGGGCCCAGACTGAAAGCTGTTGCTGCTCTTCACGGTGCCTTGGCGCCCTATGTACAGGCACAACAGCACTGGGGATCTGTGCTTTCCCAGAGACGCAACATCTCATGGGGCTCGGCCGCGGAAGAGCCTCTTGCCGACAAGGCAAACGTCCGGCTCCTTCTCCCACAAGGAAGGGCCCAGCCCTGAAAGCTCTTGCTGCTCCTCACGGTTCCTTGGCGCCCTATCTACAGGCACAACAGCACTGGGGATCTGTGCTTTCCCAGTGACGCAACATCTCATGGCGCTAGGCCGCCGCAGAGCCTCTTGACGAAAAGGCAAACATCCGGCTCCTTCTCCCACAAGGAAGGGCCCAGCCCTGAAAGCTGTTGCTGCTCTTCACTGCGCCTTGGCGCCCTACCTGCAGGCATAACAGCACTGGGGATCTGTACTTTCCCAGAGATGCAAGATCTCAAGCTGCTCGGCCGCGGCAGAGCTTCTTGCCGAAAAGGCAAATGTCCGGCTCCTTCTCCCACAAGGAAGGGCCCAGCCCTGAAAGCTGTTGCTGATCTTCACGGTGCCTTGGCGCCCTATCTACAGGCACAACAGCAGTGGGGATCTGTGCTTTCCCAGAGATGCAACATCTCATGGCGCTAGGCCGTGGGAGAGCCTCTTGCCGAAAAGGCAAACGTCCGGCTCCTTCTCCCACAAGGAAGGGCCCAGCCCTGAAAGCTCTTGCTGCTCTTCACCTACCCTTGGCGCCCTATGTACAGGCACAACAGCACTGGGGATCTGTGCTTTCCCAGAGAAGCAACATGTCATGGTGCTCGGCCCTGGCAGAGCCTCTTGCCGAAAAGGCAAACGTCCGGCTCCTTCTCCCACAAGGAAGGGCCCAGCCCTGAAAGCTGTTGCTGCTCTTCATGGTGCCTTGACACCCTATCTACAGGCACAACAGCACTGGGGACCTGTGTTTTCCCAGAGACGCAATATCTCATGGTGCTCAACCGAGGCAGAGCCTCTTGCTGAAAAGGCAAACGTCCGGCTCCTTCTCCCACAAGGAAGGGCCCAGCCGTGAAAGCTCTTGCTGCTCTTCACGGTGCTTTGGCGCCCTATCTACAGGCACAACAGCAGTGGGGATCTCTGCTTTCCCAGAGATGCAACATCTCACGGTGCTCGGCCGCGGCAGAGCCTCTTGCCGAAAAGGCAAACGTCCGGCTCCTTCTCCCACAAGGAAGGGCCCAGCCCTGAAAGCTGTTGCTGATCTTCACGGTGCCTTGGCGCCCTATCTACAGGCACAACAGCAGTGGGGATCTGTGCTTTCCCAGAGACGCAACATCTCACGGCGCTCGGCCGCGGCAGAGCCTCTTGCCGAAAAGGCAAACGTCCCGCTCATTCTCCCACAAGGAAGGGCCCAGCCCTGAAAGCTCTTGCTGATCTTCACCTACCCTTGGCGTCCTATCTACAGGCACAATAGCACTGGGGAAATGTGTTTTCCCAGAGACGCAACACCTCATGGTGCTCGGCCGCGGAACAGCCTCTTGCCGTAAAGGCAAACGTCAGGCTCCTTCTCCCACAAGGAAGGGCCCAGCCCTGAAAGCTGTTGCTGCTCTTCACGGTGCCTTGGCGCCCTATGTACAGGCACAACAGCACTGGGGATCTGTGCTTTCCCAGAGACGCAACATCTCATGGGGCTCGGCCGCGGAAGAGCCTCTTGCCGACAAGGCAAACGTCCGGCTCCTTCTCCCACAAGGAAGGGCCCAGCCCTGAAAGCTCTTGCTGCTCCTCACGGTTCCTTGGCGCCCTATCTACAGGCACAACAGCACTGGGGATCTGTGCTTTCCCAGTGACGCAACCTCTCATGGCGCTAGGCCGCCGCAGAGCCTCTTGCCGAAAAGGCAAACGTCCGGCTCCTTCTCCCACAAGGAAGGGCCCAGCCCTGAAAGCTGTTGCTGCTCTTCACTGCGCCTTGGCGCCCTATGAACAGGCACAACAGCACTGGGGATCTGTACTTTCCCAGAGACGCAAGATCTCACGCTTATCGGCCGCGGCAGAGCCTCTTGCCGAAAAGGCAAACGTCCGGCTCCTTCTCCCACAAGGAAGGCCCCAGCCCTGAAAGCTCTTGCTGATCTTCACCTACCCTTGGCGCCCTATCTACAGGCACAACAGCAGTGGGGATCTGTGCTTTCCCAGAGACGCAACATCTCATGGCGCTCGGCCGCGGCAGAGCCTCTTGCCGAAAAGGCAAACATCCGGCTCCTTCTCCCACAAGGAAGGGCCCAGCCCTGAAAGCTCTTGCTGCTCTTCACCTACCCTTGGCGCCCTATGTACAGGCACAACAGCACTGGGGATCTGTGCTTTCCCAGAGAAGCAACATGTCATGGTGCTCGGCCCTGGCAGAGCCTCTTGCCGAAAAGGCAAACGTCCGGCTCCTTCTCCCACAAGGAAGGGCCCAGCCCTGAAAGCTCTTGCTGCTCTTCAGGGGGCCTTGGCACCCTATCTACAGGCACAACAGCACTGGGGACCTGTGTTTTCCCAGAGACGCAATATCTCATGGTGCTCGGCCGCGGCAGAGCCTCTTGCCGAAAAGGCAAACGTCCGGCTCCTTCTCCCACAAGGAAGGGCCCAGCCGTGAAAGCTCTTGCTGCTCTTCACGGTGCTTTGGCGCCCTATCTACAGGCACAACAGCAGTGGGGATCTCTGCTTTCCCAGAGATGCAACATCTCACGGTGCTCGGCCGCGGCAGAGCCTCTTGCCGAAAAGGCAAACGTCCGGCTCCTTCTCCCACAAGGAAGGGCCCAGCCCTGAAAGCTGTTGCTGATCTTCACGGTGCCTTGGCGCCCTATCTACAGGCACAACAGCAGTGGGGATCTGTGCTTTCCCAGAGACGCAACATCTCACGGCGCTCGGCCGCGGCAGAGCCTCTTGCCGAAAAGGCAAACGTCCCGCTCATTCTCCCACAAGGAAGGGCCCAGCCCTGAAAGCTCTTGCTGATCTTCACCTACCCTTGGCGTCCTATCTACAGGCACAATAGCACTGGGGAAATGTGTTTTCCAGAGACGCAACACCTCATGGTGCTCGGCCGCGGAACAGCCTCTTGCGTAAAGGCAAACGTCAGGCTCCTTCTCCCACAAGGAAGGGCCCAGCCCTGAAAGCTGTTGCTGCTCTTCACGGTGCCTTGGCGCCCTATGTACAGGCACAACAGCACTGGGGATCTGTGCTTTCCCAGAGACGCAACATCTCATGGGGCTCGGCCGCGGAAGAGCCTCTTGCCGACAAGGCAAACGTCCGGCTCCTTCTCCCACAAGGAACGGCCCAGCCCTGAAAGCTGTTGCTGCTCTTCACGGTGCCTTGGCGCCCTATGAACAAGCACAACAGCACTGGGGATCTGTACTTTCCCAGAGACGCAAGATCTCACGCTTATCGCCGCGGCAGAGCCTCTTGCCGAAAAGGCAAACGTCCGGCTCCTTCTCCCACAAGGAAGGGCCCAGCCCTGAAAGCTCTTGCTGATCTTCACCTACCCTTGGCGCCCTATCTACAGGCACAACAGCAGTGGGGATCTGTGCTTTCCCAGAGACGCAACATCTCATGGCGCTCGGCCGCGGCAGAGCCTCTTGCCGAAAAGGCAAACATCCGGCTCCTTCTCCCACAAGGAAGGGCCCAGCCCTGAAAGCTGTTGCTGATCTTCACAGTGCCTTGGCACCCTATGTACAGGCACAACAGCAGTGGGGATCTGTGCTTTCCCAGAGACGCAACACCTCATGGCGCTCGGCCGTGGCAGTGCCTCTTGCCGAAAAGGCAAATGTCCGGCTCCTTCTCCCACAAGAAAGGGCCCAGCCCTGAAAGCTCTTGCTGCTCTTCACCGTGCCTTGGTGCCCTATCTACAGGCACAACAGCAATGGGGATCTGTGCTTTCCCACAGACGCAACATGTCACGGTGCTCGTCCGCAGCAGAGACTCTTGCCGAAAAGGCAAACGTCCGGCTCCTTCTCCCACAAGGAAAGGCCAGGCCCTGAAAGCTGTTGCTGCTCTTCACGGTGCCTTGGCGGCCTATGAACAGGCACAACAGCAGTGGGGATGTGTGCTTTCCCAGAGACACAACATCTCATGGCGCTCGGCCGCGGCAGAGCCTCTTGCCGAAAAGGCAAACGTCCGGCTCCTTCTCCCACAAGGAAGGGCCCAGCCCTGAAAGCTGTTGCTGCTCTTCATGGTGCCTTGGCACCCTATCTACAGGCACAACAGCACTGGGGACCTGTGTTTTCCCAGAGTCGCAAGATCTCATGGTGCTCGGCCGCGGCAGAGCCTCTTGCCGAAAAGGCAAACGTCCGGCTCCTTCTCCCACAAGGAAGGGCCCAGCCGTGAAAGCTCTTGCTGCTCTTCACGGTGCTTTGGCGCCCTATCTACAGGCACAACAGCAGTGGGGATCTCTGCTTTCCCAGAGATGCAACATCTCACGGTGCTCGGCCGCGGCAGAGCCTCTTGCCGAAAAGGCAAACGTCCGGCTCCTTCTCCCACAAGGAAGGGCCCAGCCCTGAAAGCTGTTGCTGATCTTCACGGTGCCTTGGCGCCCTATCTACAGGCACAACAGCAGTGGGGATCTGTGCTTTCCCAGAGACGCAACATGTCATGGTGCTCGGCCCCGGCAGAGCCTCTTGCCGAAAAGGCAAACGTCCGGCTCCTTCTCCCACAAGCAAAGGCCCAGCCCTGAAAGCTGTTGCTGCTCTTCACGGTGCCTTGGCGGCCTATGAACAGGCACAACAGCAGTGGGGATCTGTGCTTTCCCAGATACGCAACATCTCATGGTGCTCGGCCGCGGCAGAGCCTCTTGCCGAAAAGGCAAACGTCCGGCTCCTTCTCCCACAAGGAAGGGCCCAGCCCTGAAAGCTGTTGCTGCTCTTCATGGTGCCTTGGCACCCTATCTACAGGCACAACAGCACTGGGGACCTGTGTTTTCCCAGAGACGCAATATCTCATGGTGCTCGGCCGCGGCAGAGCCTCTTGCCGAAAAGGCAAACGTCCGGCTCCTTCTCCCACAAGGAAGGGCCCAGCCGTGAAAGCTCTTGCTGCTCTTCACGGTGCTTTGGCGCCCTATCTACAGGCACAACAGCAGTGGGGATCTCTGCTTTCCCAGAGATGCAACATCTCACGGTGCTCGGCCGCGGCAGAGCCTCTTGCCGAAAAGGCAAACGTCCGGCTCCTTCTCCCACAAGGAAGGGCCCAGCCCTGAAAGCTGTTGCTGATCTTCACGGTGCCTTGGCGCCCTATCTACAGGCACAACAGCAGTGGGGATCTGTGCTTTCCCAGAGACGCAACATCTCACGGCGCTCGGCCGCGGCAGAGCCTCTTGCCGAAAAGGCAAACGTCCCGCTCATTCTCCCACAAGGAAGGGCCCAGCCCTGAAAGCTCTTGCTGATCTTCACCTACCCTTGGCGTCCTATCTACAGGCACAATAGCACTGGGGAAATGTGTTTTCCCAGAGACGCAACACCTCATGGTGCTCGGCCGCGGAACAGCCTCTTGCCGTAAAGGCAAACGTCAGGCTCCTTCTCCCACAAGGAAGGGCCCAGCCCTGAAAGCTGTTGCTGCTCTTCACGGTGCCTTGGCGCCCTATGTACAGGCACAACAGCAGTGGGGATCTGTGCTTTCCCAGAGACGCAACATCTCATGGGGCTCGGCCGCGGAAGAGCCTCTTGCCGACAAGGCAAACGTCCGGCTCCTTCTCCCACAAGGAAGGGCCCAGCCCTGAAAGCTCTTGCTGCTCCTCACGGTTCCTTGGCGCCCTATCTAGAGGCACAACAGCACTGGGGATCTGTGCTTTCCCAGTGACGCAACATCTCATGGCGCTAGGCCGCCGCAGAGCCTCTTGACGAAAAGGCAAACGTCCGGCTCCTTCTCCCACAAGGAACGGCCCAGCCCTGAAAGCTGTTGCTGCTCTTCACGGTGCCTTGGCGCCCTATGAACAGGCACAACAGCACTGGGGATCTGTACTTTCCCAGAGACGCAAGATCTCACGCTTATCGGCCGCGGCAGAGCCTCTTGCCGAAAAGGCAAACGTCCGGCTCCTTCTCCCACAAGGAAGGGCCCAGCCCTGAAAGCTCTTGCTGATCTTCACCTACCCTTGGCGCCCTATCTACAGGCACAACAGCAGTGGGGATCTGTGCTTTCCCAGAGACGCAACATCTCATGGCGCTCGGCCGCGGCAGAGCCTCTTGCCGAAAAGGCAAACATCCGGCTCCTTCTCCCACAAGGAAGGGCCCAGCCCTGAAAGCTGTTGCTGATCTTCACAGTGCCTTGGCGCCCTATCTACAGGCACAACAGCAGTGGGGATCTGTGCTTTCCCAGAGACGCAACACCTCATGGCGCTCGGCCGTGGCAGTGCCTGTTGCCGAAAAGGCAAATGTCCGGCTCCTTCTCCCACAAGGAAGGGCCCAGCCCTGAAAGCTCTTGCTGCTCTTCACCGTGCCTTGGTGCCCTATCTACAGGCACAACAGCAATGGGGATCTGTGCTTTCCCACAGACGCAACATGTCACGGTGCTCGTCCGCAGCAGAGCCTCTTGCCGAAAAGGCAAACGTCCGGCTCCTTCTCCCACAAGGAAAGGCCAGGCCCTGAAAGCTGTTGCTGCTCTTCACGGTGCCTTGGCGGCCTATGAACAGGCACAACAGCAGTGGGGATGTGTGCTTTCCCAGAGACACAACATCTCATGGCGCTCGGCCGCGGCAGAGCCTCTTGCCGAAAAGGCAAACGTCCGGCTCCTTCTCCCACAAGGAAGGGCCCAGCCCTGAAAGCTGTTGCTGCTCTTCATGGTGCCTTGGCACCCTATCTACAGGCACAACAGCACTGGGGACCTGTGTTTTCCCAGAGTCGCAAGATCTCATGGTGCTCGGCCGCGGCAGAGCCTCTTGCCGAAAAGGCAAACGTCCGGCTCCTTCTCCCACAAGGAAGGGCCCAGCCGTGAAAGCTCTTGCTGCTCTTCACGGTGCTTTGGCGCCCTATCTACAGGCACAACAGCAGTGGGGATCTCTGCTTTCCCAGAGATGCAACATCTCACGGTGCTCGGCCGCGGCAGAGCCTCTTGCCGAAAAGGCAAACGTCCGGCTCCTTCTCCCACAAGGAAGGGCCCAGCCCTGAAAGCTGTTGCTGATCTTCACGGTGCCTTGGCGCCCTATCTACAGGCACAACAGCAGTGGGGATCTGTGCTTTCCCAGAGACGCAACATCTCACGGCGCTCGGCCGCGGCAGAGCCTCTTGCCGAAAAGGCAAACGTCCCGCTCATTCTCCCACAAGGAAGGGCCCAGCCTGAAAGCTCTTGCTGATCTTCACCTACCCTTGGCGTCCTATCTACAGGCACAATAGCACTGGGGAAATGTGTTTTCCCAGAGACGCAACACCTCATGGTGCTCGGCCGCGGAACAGCCTCTTGCCGTAAAGGCAAACGTCAGGCTCCTTCTCCCACAAGGAAGGGCCCAGCCCTGAAAGCTCTTGCTGCTCCTCACGGTTCCTTGGCGCCCTATCTACAGGCACAACAGCACTGGGGATATGTGCTTTCCCAGTGACGCAACATCTCATGGCGCTAGGCCGCGGCAGAGCCTCTTGCCGAAAAGGCAAACATCCGGCTCCTTCTCCCACAAGGAAGGGCCCAGCCCTGAAAGCTGTTGCTGCTCTTCACGGTGCCTTGGCGCCCTACCTGCAGGCATAACAGCACTGGGGATCTGTACTTTCCCAGAGACGCAACATCTCACGGTGCTCGGCCGCGGCAGAGCCTCTTGCCGACAAGGCAAACGTCCGGCTCCTTCTCCCACAAGAAGGGCCCAGCCCTGAAAGCTGTTGCTGATCTTCACGGTGCCTTGGCGCCCTATCTACAGGCACAACAGCAGTGGGGATCTGTGCTTTCCCAGAGACGCAACATCTCACGGCGCTCGGCCGCGTAACAGCCTCTTGCCGTAAAGGCAAACGTCCCGCTCATTCTCCCACAAGGAAGGGCCCAGCCCTGAAAGCTCTTGCTGATCTTCACCTACCCTTGGCGTCCTATCTACAGGCACAATAGCACTGGGGAAATGTGTTTTCCCAGAGACGCAACACCTCATGGTGCTCGGCCGCGGAACAGCCTCTTGCCGTAAAGGCAAACGTCAGGCTCCTTCTCCACAAGGAAGGGCCCAGCCCTGAAAGCTGTTGCTGCTCTTCACGGTGCCTTGGCGCCCTATGTACAGGCACAACAGCACTGGGGATCTGTGCTTTCCCAGAGACGCAACATCTCATGGGGCTCGGCCGCGGAAGAGCCTCTTGCCGACAAGGCAAACGTCCGCTCCTTCTCCCACAAGGAAGGGCCCAGCCCTGAAAGCTCTTGCTGCTCCTCACGGTTCCTTGGCGCCCTATCTACAGGCACAACAGCACTGGGGATATGTGCTTTCCCAGTGACGCAACATCTCATGGCGCTAGGCCGCGGCAGAGCCTCTTGCCGAAAAGGCAAACATCCGGCTCCTTCTCCCACAAGGAAGGGCCCAGCCCTGAAAGCTGTTGCTGCTCTTTACTGCGCCTTGGCGCCCTACCTGCAGGCATAACAGCACTGGGGATCTGTACTTCCCAGAGATGCAAGATCTCAAGCTGCTCGGCCGCGGCAGAGCTTCTTGCCGAAAAGGCAAATGTCCGGCTCCTTCTCCCACAAGAAGGGCCCAGCCCTGAAAGCTGTTGCTTGATCTTCATGGTGCCTTGGCGCCCTATCTACAGGCACAACAGCAGTGGGGATCTGTGCTTTCCCAGAGATGCAACATCTCATGGCGCTAGGCCGTGGGAGAGCCTCTTGCCGAAAAGGCAAACGTCCGGCTCCTTCTCCCACAAGGAAGGGCCCAGCCCTGAAAGCTCTTGCTGCTCTTCACCTACCCTTGGCGCCCTATGTACAGGCACAACAGCACTGGGGATCTGTGCTTTCCCAGAGAAGCAACATGTCATGGTGCTCGGCCCCGGCAGAGCCTCTTGCCGAAAAGGCAAACGTCCGGCTCCTTCTCCCACAAGGAAAGGCCCAGCCCTGAAAGCTGTTGCTGCTCTTCACGGTGCCTTGGCGGCCTATGAACAGGCACAACAGCAGTGGGGATCTGTGCTTTCCCAGAGACGCAACATCTCATGGTGCTCGGCCGCGGCAGAGCCTCTTGCCGAAAAGGCAAACGTCCGGCTCCTTCTCCCACAAGGAAGGGCCCAGCCCTGAAAGCTGTTGCTGCTCTTCATGGTGCCTTGGCACCCTATCTACAGGCACAACAGCAGTGGGGATCTCTGC